>NC_091156.1:24818804-24987711 GCF_040958095.1 Procambarus clarkii | reverse complement strand
GCTGTAGTATGGTGCCTGGTGCTGCTGTAGATGGTGCCTGGTGCTGCTGTAGATGGTGCCTGGTGCTGCTGTAGGTGGTGCCTGGTGCTGCTGTAGGTGGTGCCTGGTGCTGCTGTAGATGGCCTGGTGTGCTGTAGGTGGTGCCTGGTGCTGCTAGGTGGTGCCTGGTGCTGTATGGTGCCTGGTGCTGCTGTAGTGGTGCCTGGTGCTGCTGTAGGTGGTGCCTGGTGCTGCTGTAGATGGTGCCTGGTGCTGCTGTAGGTGGTGCCTGGTGCTGCTGTAGATGGTGCCTGGTGCTGCTGTAGATGGTGCCTGGTGCTGCTGTAGGTGGTGCCTGTGCTGCTGTAGATGGTGCCTGGTGCTGCTGTAGTGGTGCCTGTGGCTGTAGGTGGTGCCTGGTGCTGCTGTAGATGGTGCCTGGTGCTGCTGTAGATGGTGCCTGGTGCTGCTGTAGGTGGTGCCTGGTGCTGCTGTAGGTGGTGCCTGGTGCTGCTGTAGGTGGTGCCTGGTGCTGCTGTAGGTGGTGCCTGGTGCTGCTGTAGATGGTGCCTGGTGCTGCTGTAGATGGTGCCTGGTGCTGCTGTAGATGGTGCCTGGTGCTGCTGTAGGTGGTGCCTGGTGCTGCTGTAGGTGGTGCCTGGTGCTGCTGTAGATGGTGCCTGGTGCTGCTGTAGGTGGTGCCTGGTGCTGCTGTAGATGGTGCCTGGTGCTGCTGTAGATGGTGCCTGGTGCTGCTGTAGGGTGCCTGGTGCTGCTGTAGGTGGGCCTGGTGCTGCTGTAGAGGGTGCCTGGTGCTGCTGTAGATGGTGCCTGGTGCTGCTGTAGGTGGTGCCTGGGTGCTGCTGTAGGTGGTGCCTGGTGCTGCTGTAGATGGTGCCTGGTGCTGCTGTAGATGGTGCCTGATGCTGCTGTAGGTGGTGCCTGGTGCTGCTGTAGGTGGTGCCTGGTGCTACTGTAGATGGTGCCTGGTGCTGCTGTAGGTGGTGCCTGGTGCTGCTGTAGATGATGCCTGGTGCTGCTGTAGATGGTGCCTGGTGCTGCTGTAGGTGGTGCCTGGTGCTGCTGTAGGTGGTGCCTGGTGCTGCTGTAGATGGTGCCTGGTGCTGCTGTAGGTGGTGCCTGGTGCTGTGTAGGTGGTGCCTGGTGCTGCTGTAGATGGTGCCTGGTGCTGCTGTAGGTGGTGCCTGGTGCTGCTGTAGTGGTGCCTGGTGCTGCTGTAGATGGTGCCTGGTGCTGCTGTAGGTGGTGCCTGGTGCTGCTGTAGGTGGTGCCTGGTGCTGCTGTAGGTGGCCTGGTGCTGCTGTAGGTGGTGCCTGGTGCTGCTGTAGGTGGTGCCTGGTGCTGCTGTAGATGGTGCCTGGTGCTGCTGTAGGTGGTGCCTGGTGCTGCTGTAGGTGGTGCCTGGTGCTGCTGTAGTGGTGCCTGGTGCTGCTGTAGGGTGCCTGGTGCTGCTGTAGGTGGCCTGGTGCTGCTGTAGATGGTGCCTGGTGCTGCTGTAGTGGTGCCTGGTGCTGCTGTAGTGGTGCCTGGTGCTGCTGTAGATGGTGCCTGGTGCTGCTGTAGGTGGTGCCTGGTGCTGCTGTAGTGGTGCCTGGTGCTGCTGTAGGTGGTGCCTGGTGCTGCTGTAGGTGTGCCTGGTGCTGCTGTAGATGGTGCCTGGTGCTGCTGTAGATGGTGCCTGGTGCTGCTGTAGGTGGTGCTGGTGCTGCTGTAGATGGTGCCTGGTGCTGCTGTAGATGGTGCCTGGTGCTGCTGTAGGGTGCCTGGTGCTGCTGTAGATGGTGCCTGGTGCTGCTGTAGATGGTGCCTGGTGCTGCTGTAGGTGGTGCCTGGTGCTGCTGTAGGTGGTGCCTGGTGCTGTAGATGGTGCCTGGTGCTGCTGTAGGTGGTGCCTGGTGCTGCTGTAGGTGGTGCCTGGTGCTGTAGATGGTGGCTGGTGCTGCTGTAGGTGGTGCCTGGTGCTGCTGTAGATGGTGCCTGGTGCTGCTGTAGATGGTGCCTGGTGCTGCTGTAGGTGGTGCCTGGTGCTGCTGTAGGTGGTGCCTGGTGCTGCTGTAGATGGTGCCTGGTGCTGCTGTAGATGGTGCCTGGTGCTGCTGTAGGTGGTGCCTGGTGCTGCTGTAGATGGTGCCTGGTGCTGCTGTAGATGGTGCCTGGTGCTGCTGTAGGTGGTGCCTGGTGCTGCTGTAGATGGTGCCTGGTGCTGCTGTAGATGGTGCCTGGTGCTGCTGTAGGTGCCTGGTGCTGCTGTAGATGGTGCCTGGTGCTGCTGTAGGTGGTGCCTGGTGCTGCTGTAGATGGTGCCTGGTGCTGCTGTAGATGGTGCCTGGTGCTGCTGTAGGTGGTGCCTGGTGCTGCTGTAGATGGTGCCTGGTGCTGCTGTAGATGGTGCCTGGTGCTGCTGTAGGTGGTGCCTGGTGCTGCTGTAGATGGTGCCTGGTGCTGCTGTAGATGGTGCCTGGTGCTGCTGTAGGTGGTGCCTGGTGCTGCTGTAGGTGGTGCCTGGTGCTGCTGTAGATGGTGCCTGGTGCTGCTGTAGTGGTGCCTGGTGCTGCTGTAGATGGTGCCTGGTGCTGCTGTAGATGGTGCCTGGTGCTGCTGTAGATGGTGCCTGGTGCTGCTGTAGGTGGTGCCTGGTGCTGCTGTAGATGGTGCCTGGTGCTGCTGTAGGGGTGCCTGGTGCTGCTGTAGGTGGTGCCTGGTGCTGCTGTAGGTGGTGCCTGGTGCTGCTGTAGATGGTGCCTGGTGCTGCTGTAGGTGGTGCCTGGTGCTGCTGTAGATGGTGCCTGGTGCTGCTGTAGATGGTGCCTGGTGCTGCTGTAGATGGTGCCTGGTGCTGCTGTAGGTGGTGCCTGGTGCTGCTGTAGGTGGTGCCTGGTGCTGCTGTAGATGGTGCCTGGTGCTGCTGTAGGTGCCTGGTGCTGCTGTAGGTGGTGCCTGGTGCTGCTGTAGGTGGTGCCTGGTGCTGCTGTAGATGGTGCCTGGTGCTGCTGTAGGTGGTGCCTGGTGCTGCTGTAGATGGTGCCTGGTGCTGCTGTAGATGGTGCCTGGTGCTGCTGTAGATGGTGCCTGGTGCTGCTGTAGGTGGTGCCTGGTGCTGCTGTAGGTGGTGCCTGGTGCTGTGTGTGTGCTGTAGATGGTGCCTGGTGCTGCTGTAGGTGGTGCCTGGTGCTGCTGTAGATGGTGCCTGGTGCTGCTGTAGATGGTGCCTGGTGCTGCTGTAGGTGGTGCCTGGTGCTGCTGTAGATGGTGCCTGGTGCTGCTGTAGATGGTGCCTGGTGCTGCTGTAGGTGGTGCCTGGTGCTGCTGTAGGTGGTGCCTGGTGCTGCTGTAGATGGTGCCTGGTGCTGCTGTAGGTGGTGCCTGGTGCTGCTGTAGGTGGTGCCTGGTGCTGCTGTAGATGGTGCCTGGTGCTGCTGTAGATGGTGCCTGGTGCTGCTGTAGGTGGTGCCTGGTGCTGCTGTAGATGGTGCCTGGTGCTGCTGTAGGTGGTGCCTGGTGCTGCTGTAGATGGTGCCTGGTGCTGCTGTAGATGGTGCCTGGTGCTGCTGTAGGTGGTGCCTGGTGCTGCTGTAGATGGTGCCTGGTGCTGCTGTAGATGGTGCCTGGTGCTGCTGTAGGTGGTGCCTGGTGCTGCTGTAGGTGGTGCCTGGTGCTGTAGATGGTGCCTGGTGCTGCTGTAGTGGTGCCTGGTGCTGCTGTAGATGGTGCCTGGTGCTGCTGTAGATGGTGCCTGGTGCTGCTGTAGGTGGTGCCTGGTGCTGCTGTAGATGGTGCCTGGTGCTGCTGTAGGTGCCTGGTGCTGCTGTAGATGGTGCCTGGTGCTGCTGTAGATGGTGCCTGGTGCTGCTGTAGATGGTGCCTGGTGCTGCTGTAGGTGGTGCCTGGTGCTGCTGTAGATGGTGCCTGGTGCTGCTGTAGGGTGCCTGGTGCTGCTGTAGGTGGTGCCTGGTGCTGCTGTAGGTGGTGCCTGGTGCTGCTGTAGATGGTGCCTGGTGCTGCTGTAGGTGGTGCCTGGTGCTGCTGTAGGATGGTGCCTGGTGCTGCTGTAGATGGTGCCTGGTGCTGCTGTAGAGGTGGTGCCTGGTGCTGCTGTAGGTGGTGCCTGGTGCTGCTGTAGGTGGTGCCTGGTGCTGCTGTAGGTGGTGCCTGGTGCTGCTGTAGGTGGTGCCTGGTGCTGCTGTAGGTGGTGCCTGGTGCTGCTGTAGGTGGTGCCTGGTGCTGCTGTAGATGGTGCCTGGTGCTGCTGTAGGTGGTGCCTGGTGCTGCTGTAGGTGGTGCCTGGTGCTGCTGTAGGTGGTGCCTGGTGCTGTAGGTGGTGCCTGGTGCTGCTGTAGGTGGTGCCTGGTGCTGCTGTAGGTGCCTGGTGCTGCTGTAGATGGTGCCTGGTGCTGCTGTAGGTGGTGCCTGGTGCTGCTGTAGGTGGTGCCTGGTGCTGCTGTAGATGGTGCCTGGTGCTGCTGTAGGTGGTGCCTGGTGCTGCTGTAGATGGTGCCTGGTGCTGCTGTAGATGGTGCCTGGTGCTGCTGTAGGTGGTGCCTGGTGCTGCTGTAGGTGGTGCCTGGTGCTGCTGTAGATGGTGCCTGGTGCTGCTGTAGGTGGTGCCTGGTGCTGCTGTAGGTGGTGCCTGGTGCTGCTGTAGATGGTGCCTGGTGCTGCTGTAGGGTGCCTGGTGCTGCTGTAGGTGGTGCCTGGTGCTGCTGTAGATGGTGCCTGGTGCTGCTGTAGATGGTGCCTGGTGCTGCTGTAGATGGTGCCTGGTGCTGCTGTAGGTGCCTGGTGCTGCTGTAGGTGGTGCCTGGTGCTGCTGTAGATGGTGCCTGGTGTAGCTGCGTAGGTGGTGCCTGTGCTGCTGTAGGTGGTGCCTGGTGCTGCTGTAGATGGTGCCTGTGCTGCTGTAGATGGTGCCTGGTGCTGCTGTAGGTGGTGCCTGGTGCTGCTGTAGGTGGTGCTGTGCTGCTGTAGATGGTGCCTGGTGCTGCTGTAGGTGGTGCCTGGTGCTGCTGTAGATGGTGCCTGGTGCTGCTGTAGATGGTGCCTGGTGCTGCTGTAGATGGTGCCTGGTGCTGCTGTAGATGGTGCCTGGTGCTTGCTGTAGGATGGTGCCTGGTGCTGCTGTAGGAGTGGTGCCTGGTGCTGCTGTAGGTGGTGCCTGGTGCTGCTGTAGGTGGTGCCTGGTGCTGCTGTAGGTGGTGCCTGGTGCTGCTGTAGGATGGTGCCTGGTGCTGCTGTAGGATGTGGCTGGTGCTGCTGTAGATGGTGCCTGGTGCTGCTGTAGATGGTGCCTGGTGCTGCTGTAGATGGTGCCTGGTGCTGCTGTAGATGGTGCCTGGTGCTGCTGTAGATGGTGCCTGGTGCTGCTGTAGATGGTGCCTGGTGCTGCTGTAGATGGTGCCTGGTGCTGCTGTAGGTGGTGCCTGGTGCTGCTGTAGATGGTGCCTGGTGCTGCTGTAGGTGGTGCCTGGTGCTGCTGTAGATGGTGCCTGGTGCTGCTGTAGATGGTGCCTGGTGCTGCTGTAGAGTGGTGCCTGGTGCTGCTGTAGGTGGTGCCTGGTGGCTGCTGTAGATGGTGCCTGTGATGCTGTAGATGGTGCCTGTGCTGCTGTAGGTGGTGCCTGTGCTGCTGTAGATGGTGCCTGGTGCTGCTGTAGGATGGTGCTGGTGCTGCTGTAGGTGGTGCCTGGTGCTGCTGTAGATGGTGCCTGGTGCTGCTGTAGGTGGTGCCTGGTGCTGCTGTAGGTGGTGCCTGGTGCTGCTGTAGGATGGTGCCTGGTGCTGCTGTAGATGGTGCCTGGTGCTGCTGTAGGTGGTGCCTGGTGCTGCTGTAGATGGTGCCTGGTGCTGCTGTAGATGGTGCCTGGTGCTGCTGTAGATGGTGCCTGGTGCTGCTGTAGATGGTGCCTGGTGCTGCTGTAGGTGGTGCCTGGTGCTGCTGTAGGATGGTGCCTGGTGCTGCTGTAGATGGTGCCTGGTGCTGCTGTAGGTGGTGCCTGGTGCTGCTGTAGATGGTGCCTGGTGCTGCTGTAGGATGGTGCCTGGTGCTGCTGTAGGTGGTGCCTGGTGCTGCTGTAGGATGGTGCCTGGTGCTGCTGTAGATGGTGCCTGGTGCTGCTGTAGATGGTGCCTGGTGCTGCTGTAGATGGTGCCTGGTGCTGCTGTAGGTGGTGCCTGGTGCTGCTGTAGATGGTGCCTGGTGCTGCTGTAGATGGTGCCTGGTGCTGCTGTAGATGGTGCCTGGTGCTGCTGTAGGTGGTGCCTGGTGCTGCTGTAGATGGTGCCTGGTGCTGCTGTAGGTGGTGCCTGGTGCTGCTGTAGATGGTGCCTGGAGCTGCTGTAGATGGTGCCTGGTGCTGCTGTAGGTGGTGCCTGGTGCTGCTGTAGATGGTGCCTGGTGCTGCTGTAGATGGTGCCTGGTGCTGCTGTAGGGTGGTGCCTGGTGCTGCTGTAGGTGGTGCCTGGTGCTGCTGTAGATGTGCTGGTGCTGCTGTAGGTGGTGCCTGGTGCTGCTGTAGGTGGTGCCTGGTGCTTGCTGTAGATGGTGCCTGGTGCTGCTGTAGATGGTGGCATGGGTGCTGCTGTAGGTGGTGCCTGGTGCTGCTGTAGGTGGTGCCTGGTGCTGCTGTAGATGGTGCCTGGTGCTGCTGTAGGTGGTGCCTGTGCTGCTGTAGATTGGTACCTGGGTCTGCTGTAGAGTGGTGCCTGGTGCTGCTGTAGGATGGTGCCTGGTGCTGCTGTAGGTGGTGCCTGGTGCTGCTGTAGATGGATGCCTGGTGCTGCTGTAGGTGGTGCCTGGTGCTGCTGTAGGTGGTGCCTGGTGCTGCTGTAGGTGGTGCCTGGTGCTGCTGTAGATGGTGCCTGGTGCTGCTGTAGGTGGTGCCTGGTGCTGCTGTAGGTGGTGCCTGGTGCTGCTGTAGATGGTGCCTGGTGCTGCTGTAGATGGTGCCTGGTGCTGCTGTAGGTGGTGCCTGGTGCTGCTGTAGGTGGTGCCTGGTGCTGCTGTAGATGGTGCCTGGTGCTGCTGTAGGTGGTGCCTGGTGCTGCTGTAGGTGGTGCCTGGTGCTGCTGTAGGTGGTGCCTGTGCTGCTGTAGGATGGTGCCTGGTGCTGCTGTAGGTGGTGGCCTGGTGCTGCTGTAGATGGTGCCTGGTGCTGCTGTAGGTGGTGCCTGGTGCTGCTGTAGGATGGTGCCTGGTGCTGCTGTAGAGTGGTGCCTGGTGCTGCTGTAGGTGGTGCCTGGTGCTGCTGTAGGTGGTGCCTGGTGCTGCTGTAGATGGTGCCTGGTGCTGCTGTAGGTGGTGCCTGGTGCTGCTGTAGGTGGTGCCTGGTGCTGCTGTAGATGGTGCCTGGTGCTGCTGTAGGTGGTGCCTGGTGCTGCTGTAGGTGGTGCCTGTGCTGCTGTAGATGTGGCCTGGTGCTGCTGTAGGTGGTGCCTGGTGCTGCTGTAGATGGTGCCTGGTGCTGCTGTAGATGGTGCCTGGTGCTGCTGTAGGTGGTGCCTGGTGCTGCTGTAGATGGTGCCTGGTGCTGCTGTAGATGGTGCCTGGTGCTGCTGTAGAGTGGTGCTGGTGCTGCTGTAGGTGGTGCTGGTGCTGCTGTAGATGGTGCCTGGTGCTGCTGTAGATGGTGCCTGGTGCTGCTGTAGGTGGTGCCTGGTGCTGCTGTAGGTGGTGCCTGGTGCTGCTGTAGATGGTGCCTGGTGCTGCTGTAGATGGTGCCTGGTGCTGCTGTAGGTGGTGCCTGGTGCTGCTGTAGGTGGTGCCTGGTGCTGCTGTAGATGGTGCCTGGTGCTGCTGTAGATGGTGCCTGGTGCTGCTGTAGATGGTGCCTGGTGCTGCTGTAGATGGTGCCTGGTGCTGCTGTAGTGGTGCCTGGTGCTGCTGTAGATGGTGCCTGGTGCTGCTGTAGGATGGTGCCTGGTGCTGCTGTAGATGGTGCCTGGTGCTGCTGTAGGTGGTGCCTGGTGCTGCTGTAGGTGGTGCCTGGTGCTGCTGTAGATGGTGCCTGGTGCTGCTGTAGATGGTGCCTGGTGCTGCTGTAGGATGGTGCCTGGTGCTGCTGTAGGTGGTGCCTGGTGCTGCTGTAGGTGGTGCCTGGTGCTGCTGTAGATGGTGCCTGGTGCTGCTGTAGATGGTGCCTGGTGCTGCTGTAGATGGTGCCTGGTGCTGCTGTAGATGGTGCCTGGTGCTGCTGTAGATGGTGCCTGGTGCTGCTGTAGGTGGTGCCTGGTGCTGCTGTAGATGGTGCCTGGTGCTGCTGTAGGTGGTGCCTGGTGCTGCTGTAGATGGTGCCTGGTGCTGCTGTAGATGGTGCCTGGTGCTGCTGTAGATGGTGCCTGGTGCTGCTGTAGATGGTGCCTGGTGCTGCTGTAGATGGTGCCTGGTGCTGCTGTAGATGGTGCCTGGTGCTGCTGTAGATGGTGCCTGGTGCTGCTGTAGATGGTGCCTGGTGCTGCTGTAGATGGTGCCTGGTGCTGCTGTAGGTGGTGCCTGGTGCTGCTGTAGGTGGTGCCTGGTGCTGCTGTAGATGGTGCCTGGTGCTGCTGTAGATGGTGCCTGGTGCTGCTGTAGATGGTGCCTGGTGCTGCTGTAGGTGGTGCCTGGTGCTGCTGTAGATGGTGCCTGGTGCTGCTGTAGATGGTGCCTGGTGCTGCTGTAGGTGGTGCCTGGTGCTGCTGTAGGTGGTGCCTGGTGCTGCTGTAGATGGTGCCTGGTGCTGCTGTAGGTGGTGCCTGGTGCTGCTGTAGGTGGTGCCTGGTGCTGCTGTAGGTGGTGCCTGGTGCTGCTGTAGGTGGTGCCTGGTGCTGCTGTAGATGGTGCCTGGTGCTGCTGTAGATGGTGCCTGGTGCTGCTGTAGGTGGTGCCTGGTGCTGCTGTAGATGGTGCCTGGTGCTGCTGTAGATGGTGCCTGGTGCTGCTGTAGGTGGTGCCTGGTGCTGCTGTAGGTGGTGCCTGGTGCTGCTGTAGATGGTGCCTGGTGCTGCTGTAGATGGTGCCTGGTGCTGCTGTAGGTGGTGCCTGGTGCTGCTGTAGATGGTGCCTGGTGCTGCTGTAGATGGTGCCTGGTGCTGCTGTAGGTGGTGCCTGGTGCTGCTGTAGATGGTGCCTGGTGCTGCTGTAGGTGGTGCCTGGTGCTGCTGTAGGTGGTGCCTGGTGCTGCTGTAGATGGTGCCTGGTGCTGCTGTAGGTGGTGCCTGGTGCTGCTGTAGATGGTGCCTGGTGCTGCTGTAGGATGGTGCCTGGTGCTGCTGTAGGTGGTGCCTGGTGCTGCTGTAGGTGGTGCCTGGTGCTGCTGTAGATGGTGCCTGGTGCTGCTGTAGGTGGTGCCTGGTGCTGCTGTAGGATGGTGCCTGGTGCTGCTGTAGATGGTGCCTGGTGCTGCTGTAGATGGTGCCTGGTGCTGCTGTAGATGGTGCCTGGTGCTGCTGTAGATGGTGCCTGGTGCTGCTGTAGATGGTGCCTGGTGCTGCTGTAGGATGGTGCCTGGTGCTGCTGTAGGATGGTGCCTGGTGCTGCTGTAGGTGGTGCCTGGTGCTGCTGTAGATGGTGCCTGGTGCTGCTGTAGATGGTGCCTGGTGCTGCTGTAGATGGTGCCTGGTGCTGCTGTAGATGGTGCCTGGTGCTGCTGTAGGTGGTGCCTGGTGCTGCTGTAGATGGTGCCTGGTGCTGCTGTAGATGGTGCCTGGTGCTGCTGTAGGTGGTGCCTGGTGCTGCTGTAGATGGTGCCTGGTGCTGCTGTAGATGGTGCCTGGTGCTGCTGTAGGTGGTGCCTGGTGCTGCTGTAGATGGTGCCTGGTGCTGCTGTAGGATGGTGCCTGGTGCTGCTGTAGGTGGTGCCTGGTGCTGCTGTAGGTGGTGCCTGGTGCTGCTGTAGATGGTGCCTGGTGCTGCTGTAGGTGGTGCCTGGTGCTGCTGTAGGATGGTGCCTGGTGCTGCTGTAGATGGTGCCTGGTGCTGCTGTAGGATGGTGCCTGGTGCTGCTGTAGATGGTGCCTGGTGCTGCTGTAGGTGGTGCCTGGTGCTGCTGTAGATGGTGCCTGGTGCTGCTGTAGGTGGTGCCTGGTGCTGCTGTAGATGGTGCCTGGTGCTGCTGTAGATGGTGCCTGGTGCTGCTGTAGGTGGTGCCTGGTGCTGCTGTAGGATGGTGCCTGGTGCTGCTGTAGATGGTGCCTGGTGCTGCTGTAGGTGGTGCCTGGTGCTGCTGTAGATGGTGCCTGGTGCTGCTGTAGATGGTGCCTGGTGCTGCTGTAGGTGGTGCCTGGTGCTGCTGTAGGATGGTGCCTGGTGCTGCTGTAGATGGTGCCTGGTGCTGCTGTAGATGGTGCCTGGTGCTGCTGTAGATGGTGCCTGGTGCTGCTGTAGATGGTGCCTGGTGCTGCTGTAGGATGGTGCCTGGTGCTGCTGTAGGTGGTGCCTGGTGCTGCTGTAGATGGTGCCTGGTGCTGCTGTAGGTGGTGCCTGGTGCTGCTGTAGGTGGTGCCTGGTGCTGCTGTAGATGGTGCCTGGTGCTGCTGTAGGTGGTGCCTGGTGCTGCTGTAGGTGGTGCCTGGTGCTGCTGTAGATGGTGCCTGGTGCTGCTGTAGGTGGTGCCTGGTGCTGCTGTAGGATGGTGCCTGGTGCTGCTGTAGATGGTGCCTGGTGCTGCTGTAGATGGTGCCTGGTGCTGCTGTAGGTGGTGCCTGGTGCTGCTGTAGATGGTGCCTGGTGCTGCTGTAGATGGTGCCTGGTGCTGCTGTAGGTGGTGCCTGGTGCTGCTGTAGATGGTGCCTGGTGCTGCTGTAGATGGTGCCTGGTGCTGCTGTAGATGGTGCCTGGTGCTGCTGTAGATGGTGCCTGGTGCTGCTGTAGATGGTGCCTGGTGCTGCTGTAGATGGTGCCTGGTGCTGCTGTAGGTGGTGCCTGGTGCTGCTGTAGGTGGTGCCTGGTGCTGCTGTAGATGGTGCCTGGTGCTGCTGTAGATGGTGCCTGGTGCTGCTGTAGGATGGTGCCTGGTGCTGCTGTAGATGGTGCCTGGTGCTGCTGTAGGTGGTGCCTGGTGCTGCTGTAGGTGGTGCCTGGTGCTGCTGTAGGATGGTGCCTGGTGCTGCTGTAGGATGGTGCCTGGTGCTGCTGTAGGTGGTGCCTGGTGCTGCTGTAGATGGTGCCTGGTGCTGCTGTAGATGGTGCCTGGTGCTGCTGTAGATGGTGCCTGGTGCTGCTGTAGGTGGTGCCTGGTGCTGCTGTAGATGGTGCCTGGTGCTGCTGTAGATGGTGCCTGGTGCTGCTGTAGGTGGTGCCTGGTGCTGCTGTAGGTGGTGCCTGGTGCTGCTGTAGATGGTGCCTGGTGCTGCTGTAGGTGGTGCCTGGTGCTGCTGTAGGTGGTGCCTGGTGCTGCTGTAGATGGTGCCTGGTGCTGCTGTAGATGGTGCCTGGTGCTGCTGTAGGTGGTGCCTGGTGCTGCTGTAGGTGGTGCCTGGTGCTGCTGTAGATGGTGCCTGGTGCTGCTGTAGGTGGTGCCTGGTGCTGCTGTAGGTGGTGCCTGGTGCTGCTGTAGATGGTGCCTGGTGCTGCTGTAGGTGGTGCCTGGTGCTGCTGTAGATGGTGCCTGGTGCTGCTGTAGATGGTGCCTGGTGCTGCTGTAGGTGGTGCCTGGTGCTGCTGTAGGTGGTGCCTGGTGCTGCTGTAGATGGTGCCTGGTGCTGCTGTAGATGGTGCCTGGTGCTGCTGTAGGATGGTGCCTGGTGCTGCTGTAGATGGTGCCTGGTGCTGCTGTAGATGGTGCCTGGTGCTGCTGTAGGTGGTGCCTGGTGCTGCTGTAGATGGTGCCTGGTGCTGCTGTAGATGGTGCCTGGTGCTGCTGTAGGTGGTGCCTGGTGCTGCTGTAGATGGTGCCTGGTGCTGCTGTAGATGGTGCCTGGTGCTGCTGTAGGATGGTGCCTGGTGCTGCTGTAGATGGTGCCTGGTGCTGCTGTAGATGGTGCCTGGTGCTGCTGTAGATGGTGCCTGGTGCTGCTGTAGATGGTGCCTGGTGCTGCTGTAGATGGTGCCTGGTGCTGCTGTAGATGGTGCCTGGTGCTGCTGTAGGATGGTGCCTGGTGCTGCTGTAGGATGGTGCCTGGTGCTGCTGTAGATGGTGCCTGGTGCTGCTGTAGATGGTGCCTGGTGCTGCTGTAGGTGGTGCCTGGTGCTGCTGTAGATGGTGCCTGGTGCTGCTGTAGGTGGTGCCTGGTGCTGCTGTAGATGGTGCCTGGTGCTGCTGTAGATGGTGCCTGGTGCTGCTGTAGGTGGTGCCTGGTGCTGCTGTAGATGGTGCCTGGTGCTGCTGTAGATGGTGCCTGGTGCTGCTGTAGGTGGTGCCTGGTGCTGCTGTAGATGGTGCCTGGTGCTGCTGTAGATGGTGCCTGGTGCTGCTGTAGGTGGTGCCTGGTGCTGCTGTAGGTGGTGCCTGGTGCTGCTGTAGATGGTGCCTGGTGCTGCTGTAGATGGTGCCTGGTGCTGCTGTAGGTGGTGCCTGGTGCTGCTGTAGGATGGTGCCTGGTGCTGCTGTAGATGGTGCCTGGTGCTGCTGTAGGTGGTGCCTGGTGCTGCTGTAGATGGTGCCTGGTGCTGCTGTAGATGGTGCCTGGTGCTGCTGTAGGTGGTGCCTGGTGCTGCTGTAGGTGGTGCCTGGTGCTGCTGTAGATGGTGCCTGGTGCTGCTGTAGGTGGTGCCTGGTGCTGCTGTAGGTGGTGCCTGGTGCTGCTGTAGATGGTGCCTGGTGCTGCTGTAGATGGTGCCTGGTGCTGCTGTAGGTGGTGCCTGGTGCTGCTGTAGATGGTGCCTGGTGCTGCTGTAGATGGTGCCTGGTGCTGCTGTAGATGGTGCCTGGTGCTGCTGTAGGTGGTGCCTGGTGCTGCTGTAGATGGTGCCTGGTGCTGCTGTAGGTGGTGCCTGGTGCTGCTGTAGATGGTGCCTGGTGCTGCTGTAGATGGTGCCTGGTGCTGCTGTAGATGGTGCCTGGTGCTGCTGTAGGTGGTGCCTGTGCTGCTGTAGATGGTGCCTGGTGCTGCTGTAGGATGGTGCCTGGTGCTGCTGTAGATGGTGCCTGGTGCTTGCTGTAGATGGTGCCTGGTGCTGCTGTAGGTGGTGCCTGGTGCTGCTGTAGGTGGTGCCTGGTGCTGCTGTAGATGGTGCCTGGTGCTGCTGTAGATGTGCCTGGTGCTGTAGATGGTGCCTGGTGCTGCTGTAGATGGTGCCTGGTGCTGCTGTAGATGGTGCCTGGTGCTGCTGTAGATGGTGCCTGGTGCTGCTGTAGATGGTGCCTGGTGCTGCTGTAGGATGGTGCCTGGTGCTGCTGTAGGATGGTGCCTGGTGCTGCTGTAGATGGTGCCTGGTGCTGCTGTAGGTGGTGCCTGGTGCTGCTGTAGGTGGTGCCTGGTGCTGCTGTAGATGGTGCCTGGTGCTGCTGTAGATGGTGCCTGGTGCTGCTGTAGGTGGTGCCTGGTGCTGCTGTAGGTGGTGCCTGGTGCTGCTGTAGGATGGTGCCTGGTGCTGCTGTAGGATGGTGCCTGGTGCTGCTGTAGGTGGTGCCTGGTGCTGCTGTAGGTGGTGCCTGGTGCTGCTGTAGGTGGTGCCTGGTGCTGCTGTAGATGGTGCCTGGTGCTGCTGTAGATGGTGCCTGGTGCTGCTGTAGGTGGTGCCTGGTGCTGCTGTAGGTGGTGCCTGGTGCTGCTGTAGGTGGTGCCTGGTGCTGCTGTAGGTGGTGCCTGGTGCTGCTGTAGGTGGTGCCTGGTGCTGCTGTAGGTGGTGCCTGGTGCTGCTGTAGATGGTGCCTGGTGCTGCTGTAGGTGGTGCCTGGTGCTGCTGTAGGTGGTGCCTGGTGCTGCTGTAGGTGGTGCCTGGTGCTGCTGTAGATGGTGCCTGGTGCTGCTGTAGATGGTGCCTGGTGCTGCTGTAGGTGGTGCCTGGTGCTGCTGTAGGTGGTGCCTGGTGCTGCTGTAGGTGGTGCCTGGTGCTGCTGTAGGTGGTGCCTGGTGCTGCTGTAGGTGGTGCCTGGTGCTGCTGTAGGTGGTGCCTGGTGCTGCTGTAGATGGTGCCTGGTGCTGCTGTAAATGGTGCCTGGTGCTGCTGTAGGTGGTGCCTGGTGCTGCTGTAGGTGGTGCCTGGTGCTGCTATAGGTGGTGCCTGGTGCTGCTGTAGGTGGTGCCTGGTGCTGCTGTAGATGGTGCCTGGTGCTGCTGTAGATGGTGCCTGGTGCTGCTGTAGATGGTGCCTGGTGCTGCTGTAGATGGTGCCTGGTACTGCTATAGATGGTGCCTGGTACTGCTGTAGGTGGTGTCTGGTGCTGCTGTAGGTGGTGTCTGGTGCTGCTGAAGGTGGTGTCTGGTGCTGCTGTAGGTGGTGCCTGGTGCTGCTGTAGATGGTGCCTGGTGCTGCTGTAGGTGGTGCCTGGTGCTGCTGTAGATGGTGCCTGGTGCTGCTGTAGATGGTGCCTGGTGCTGCTGTAGGTGGTGCCTGGTGCTGCTGTAGGTGGTGCCTGGTGCTGCTGTAGATGGTGCCTGGTGCTGCTGTAGGTGGTGCCTGGTGCTGCTGTAGGTGGTGCCTGGTGCTGTAGATGGTGGCTGGTGCTGCTGTAGGTGGTGCCTGGTGCTGCTGTAGATGGTGCCTGGTGCTGCTGTAGATGGTGCCTGGTGCTGCTGTAGGTGGTGCCTGGTGCTGCTGTAGATGGTGCCTGGTGCTGCTGTAGATGGTGCCTGGTTCTGCTGTAGATGGTGCCTGGTGCTGCTGTAGGTGGTGCCTGGTGCTGCAGTAGGTGGTGCCTGGTGCTGCTGTAGATGGTGCCTGGTTCTGCTGTAGATGGTGCCTGGTGCTGCTGTAGATGGTGCCTGGTGCTGCTGTAGGTGGTGCCTGGTGCTGCTGTAGATGGTGCCTGGTGCTGCTGTAGGTGGTGCCTGGTGCTGCTGTAGATGGTGCCTGGTGCTGCTGTAGATGGTGCCTGGTGCTGCTGTAGATGGTGCCTGGTGCTGCTGTAGGTGGTGCCTGGTGCTGCTTTAGGTGGTGCCTGGTGCTGCTGTAGATGGTGCCTGGTGCTGCTGTAGGTGGTGCCTGGTGCTGCTGTAGATGGTGCCTGGTGCTGCTGTAGATGGTGCCTGGTGCTGCTGTAGGTGGTGCCTGGTGCTGCTGTAGATTGTGCCTGGTGCTGCTGTAGATGGTGCCTGGTGCTGCTGTAGGTGGTGCCTGGTGCTGCTGTAGATGGTGCCTGGTGCTGCTGTAGATGGTGCCTGGTGCTGCTGTAGGTGGTGCCTGGTGCTGCTCTAGATGGTGCCTGGTGTTGCTGTAGATGGTGCCTGGTGCTGCTGTAGGTGGTGCCTGGTTCTGCTGTAGGTGGTGCCTGGTGCTGCTGTAGGTGGTGCCTGGTGTTGCTGTAGGTGGTGCCTGGTGTTGCTGTAGATGGTGCCTGGTGCTGCTGTAGATGGTGCCTGGTGCTGCTGTAGGTGGTGCCTGGTGCTGCTGTAGGTGGGGCCTGGTGCTGCTGTAGGTGGTGCCTGGTGCTGCTGTAGGTGGTGCCTGGTGCTGCTGTAGGTGGTGCCTGGTGCTGCTGTAGATGGTGCCTGGTGCTGCTGTAGATGGTGCCTGGTGCTGCTGTAGATGGTGCCTGGTGTTGCTGTAGATGGTGCCTGGTGCTGCTGTAGGTGGTGCCTGGTACTGCTGTAGATGGTGCCTGGTGCTGCTGTAGGTGGTGCCTGGTGCTGCTGTAGGTGGTGCCTGGTGCTGCTGTAGATGGTGACTGGTGCTGCTGTAGATGGTGCCTGGTGCTGCTGTAGATGGTGCCTGGTGCTGCTGTAGGTGGTGCCTGGTGCTGCTGTAGGTGGTGCCTGGTGCTGCTGTAGATGGTGCCTGGTGCTGCTGTAGATGGTGCCTGGTGCTGCTGTAGGTGGTGCCTGGTGCTGCTGTAGATGGTGCCTGGTGCTGCTGTAGATGGTGCCTGGTGCTGCTGTAGGTGGTGCCTGGTGCTGCTGTAGGTGGTGTCTGGTGCTGCTGTAGGTGGTGCCTGGTGCTGCTGTAGGTGGTGCCTGGTGCTGCTGTAGATGGTGCTTGGTGCTGCTGTAGGTGGTGCCTGGTGCTGCTGTAGATGGTGCCTGGTGCTGCTGTAGATGGTGCCTGGTGCTGCTGTAGGTGGTGCCTGGTGCTGCTGTAGGTGGTGCCTGGTGCTGCTGTAGGTGGTGCCTGGTGCTGCTGTAGGTGGTGTCTGGTGCTGCTGTAGGTGGTGCCTGGTGCTGCTGTAGGTGGTGCCTGGTGCTGCTGTAGATGGTGCCTGGTGCTGCTGTAGGTGGTGCCTGGTGCTGCTATAGATGGTGCCTGGTGCTGCTGTAGGTGGTGTCTGGTGCTGCTGTAGGTGGTGTCTGGTGCTGCTGTAGGTGGTGCCTGGTGCTGCTGTAGATGGTGCCTGGTGCTGCTGTAGGTGGTGCCTGGTGCTGCTGTAGGTGGTGCCTGGTGCTGCTGTAGGTGGTGCCTGGTGCTGCTGTAGGTGGTGTCTGGTGCTGCTGTAGGTGGTGCTTGGTGCTGCTGTAGATGGTGCCTGGTGCTGCTGTTGGTGGTGCCTGGTGCTGCTGTAGGTGGTGCCTGGTGCTGCTGTAGGTGGTGTCTGGTGCTGCTGTAGGTGGTGCCTGGTGCTGCTGTAGATGGTGCCTGGTGCTGCTGTAGGTGGTGCCTGGTGCTGCTGTAGGTGGTGCCTGATGCTGCTGTAGGTGGTGCCTGGTGCTGCTGTAGGTGGTGCCTGGTGCTGCTGTAGGTGGTGCCTGGTGCTGCTGTAGATGGTGCCTGGTGCTGCTGTAGGTGGTGCCTGGTGCTGCTGTAGGTGGTGCCTGGTGCTGCTGTAGATGGTGCCTGGTGCTGCTGTAGGTGGTGCCTGGTGCTGCTGTAGATGGTGCCTGGTGCTGCTGTAGGTGGTGCCTGGTGCTGCTGTAGATGGTGCCTGGTGCTGCTGTAGGTGGTGCCTGGTTCTGCTGTAGGTGGTGCCTGGTGCTGCTGTAGATGGTGCCTGGTGCTGCTGTAGGTGGTGCCTGGTGCTGCTGTAGATGGTGCCTGGTGCTGCTGTAGGTGGTGCCTGGTTCTGCTGTAGGTGGTGCCTGGTGCTGCTGTAGATGGTGCCTGGTGCTGCTGTAGATAGTGCCTGTTAGTGCTGTTGCTAGTGCCTGGTGCTGCAGAAGGTGGTGCCTGGTTTGTTGGTGGTTGTTGATGAAGACCAGGAACTGGTTGATGAAGACCTGGAATTGGTTGATGATGACCAGGAACTGGTTGATGAAGGCCAGGAACTGGTTGATGAAGACCTGGAACTGGTTGATGAAGGCCAGGAACTGGTAGATGAAGACCTGGAACTGGTTGATGAAGGCCTGGAACTGGTTGATGAAGGCCAGGAACTGGTTGATGAAGACCAGGAACTGGTTGATGAAGACCAGGAACTGGTTGATGAAGACCAGGAACTGGTTGATGAAGACCAGGAACTGGTTGATGAAGGCCAGGAACTGGTTGATGAAGGCCAGGAACTAGTTGATGAAGACCAGGAACTGGTTGATGAAGGCCAGGAACTGGTTGATGAAGGCCAGGAACTGGTTGATGAAGGCCAGGAACTGGTTGATGAAGGCCAGGAACTGGTTGATGAAGGCCAGGAACTGGTTGATGAAGGCCAGGAACTGGTTGATGAAGGCCAGGAACTGGTTGATGAAGGCCAGGAACTGGTTGATGAAGGCCAGGAACTGGTTGATGAAGGCCAGGAACTGGTTGATGAATTCCAGGAACTGGTTGATGAAGGCCAGGAACAGATGGTTGAAGACCAGAAACTGGTTGATGAAGGCCAGGAACAGATGGTTGAAGACCAGAAACTGGTTGTTTGCCTGAGGCTCTCATCAACAGAATCGTTTGGTCTCTGTTGCCTTTTTAACGTTTTAATTTTCATTGTATTGCTCCTCTGGTGTTTGGAAAAGTAATTTATATATGAAACACACATTCTTATTATTTCTGCATTTTTATGGAATAATTTGTTCATGTTTTAGGAGCGAATTTGTAAATGAGGAAGTACCGAACACGATCACTTAGTTGAGGGAGACACTACCACGAGAGTTACAAGGTAATCACTACCAATCATTACTATTAGACTGGAACAGGGGCGAACTACCGCCATCCTATGGAACAGACGTCAGGGAATAGTTAGCGTCCCCTTCCACGAGGAGATCCTGAGGGCGCTTGAGAGGATATATAACATAAACCTCCATTTTGCACGAGGACTGGGCCAGGCTCAGGCACTTTTATCAACTGACGGCTCTTGACGGCCCTCATGACCAGCAGAGGCAGCACCACCTGTGCTCGTACCAACCAGCAGAGGCAGCACCACCTGTGCTCGTACCTACCAGCAGAGGCAGCACCACCTGTGCTCGTACCTACCAGCAGAGGCAGCACCACCTGTGCTCGTACCTGCCAGCAGAGGCAGCACCACCTGTGCTCGTACCTACCAACAGAGGCAGCACCACCTGTGCTCGTACCTACCAACAGAGGCAGCACCACCTGTGCTCGTACCTACCAACAGAGGCAGCACCACCTGTGCTCGTACCTGCCAGCAGAGGCAGCACCATCTGTGCTCGTTCCTATCAGCAGAGACAGCACCACCTGTGCTCGTACCTGCCAGCAGAGGCAGCACCATCTGTGCTCGTTCCTATCAGCAGAGGCAGCACCACCTGTGCTCGTACCTGCCAGCAGAGGCAGCACCACCTGTGCTCGTACCTGCCAGCAGAGGCAGCACCACCTGTGCTCGTACCTACCAGCAGAGGCAGCACCACCTGTGCTCGTACCTACCAACAGAGGCAACACCACCTGCTGTGCTCGTACCTACCAGCAGAGGCAGCACCACCTGCTGTGCTCGTACCTACCAACAGAGGCAGCACCACCTGTGCTCGTACCTACCAGCAGAGGCAGCACCACCTGTGCTCGTACCTACCAACAGAGGCAGCACCACCTGTGCTCGTACCTACCAGCAGAGGCAGCACCACCTGTGCTAGTACCTACCAACAGAGGCAGCACCACCTGTGCTCGTACCTACCATCAGAGGCAGCACCACCTGTGCTGGTACCTGCCAGCAGAGGCAGCACCACCTGTGCTCGTCGCTACTCGAGAGAGACAACATATTGCTTTTTCTGGTGAAGAGTTAATATTTCCGTTGTGTGGAGTGGTCTATATTGGTCACTCGTTACGGGGCCAAGAAATTGTCCCTGCCGTGTGAAGTGTTGACGTGTGTTTGTTAATTGGACGACTGGCAAGACACACACTAAAAAACAGTCACTGCGAAGCAATTTTTAGTGTCCTTTCCGTTCTAAAGAACTGCCTTCGTGGGTTCATGTAAAACAACCCCTTCTCTTTATGTTCATATATATATAAAATTATATATTTACCTTAAATGTAGTTATTTACAAGGTAAGTAAGTAAGTAATTATCAATATATTTACAAAGTATATTTAGGCATTTCAAGATATAAGTAAATAATTTTGCATCAATATATATGTAAAAATATTTATGTATATGTAAATAAATATTTTTTGACTTGTGGGATTGGTGCTGATGTGGTATTCCCATTTAATTACAAAGAATAGACTCTGATAAGGAATATCACATTAACATACTATATCTGGTTAAATCCACTTCCAATACCCATAAACCCACTAAATGTCCCCGGTCACCACCTACACTCGAAACCTCTGCCTAAGTCCATAACTCCTAATGATTACTGCAACTCTACGCAATCTTACAGTCAATACTCACATACTGCAGACTGGACTTGGTCAACGAGATAACATCGAGTCCCAACATATTTGTCAGTTCCACTTCGTTGCTGCCACAGGTCAAGACCAGGAGGACTTGCCAGTACCACACCAAACACCAGACTGACTCCTGCCACCATAGCCTCGGACATTTCACCTCGCCTCTCAAGGAAGGAATATTCTGATTAGCCGTCAGTCACCTTGTTCCTAAAAGCCTGATGTCACATTTTGTCCACTTTGCTGGAACATTAGTTTGGGCAAGCAGCTGCAGCAGTCTTAATCCCTTGACCTTTCCTGGAAGTGTGACCAGTCGTCTGTATACTTAACATGTACTTCCACTCATCATTTGTTAAGTGTTGTAGTAATGATTCTGTAGCTAATATTCCCTCCTACCTTGTGGATTTCAACAAGCACCGAGCACAAGGTCCGAGCACAAGCAACGAGCACAAGCACCGAACACTAGCACCGAGGACAAGCACCGAGCACTAGCACCGAGCACAAGCACCGAGGACAAGCACCGAGCACTAGCACCGAGCACAAGCACCGAGCTCAAGCACCAAGCACAAGCACAGAGCACTACCACCGAGCACAAGCACCAAGCACAAGTACAGAGCACTACCACCGAGCACAAGCACAGAGCACAAGCACTGAGCACAAGCACTGAGCACAAGCACCGAGCACAAGCACCAAGCACAAGCACAGAGCACTACCACCGAGCACAAGCACAGAGCACAAGCACTGAGCACTACTACCGAGCACAAGCACAGAGCACTACTACCGAACACAATCACCGAGCACAAGCACCGATGACAAGCACCGAGCACTAGCACCGAGCACAAGCACCGAGCTCAAGCACCAAGCACAAGCACAGAGCACTACCACCGAGCACAAGCACCAAGCACAAGCACCGATCACAAGCACCGAGGACAAGCAGCGAACACTAGCACCGAGCACAAGCACCGAGCACAAGCACCAAGCACAAGCACCGAGCACAAGCACCAAGCACAAGCACCGAGCACTAGCACCGAGCACAAGCACAGAGCACAAGCACAGAGCACTACTACCGAACACAATCACCGAGCACAAGCATTGAGCACAAGCACAGAGCACTACCACCGAGCACAAGCACCGAGCACTAGCACCGAGCACAATCACCGAGCACTAGCACCGAACACTAGCACTGAGCACAAGCACCGAGCACAAGCACCGAGCACTAGCACCGAACACTAGCACTGAGCACAAGCACCGAGCACAATCACCGAGCACATGCACCGAGCACTAGCACTGAGCACAAGCACCGAGCACATGCACCGAGCACAATCACCGAGCACACGCACCGAGCACACGCACAGAGCACTAGCACCGAGCACAAGCACCGAGCACAAGCACCGAGCACAAGTACCACCGAGCACAAGCACCGAGCACAAGTAACGAGCACAAGCAACGAGCACAAGCACTGAGCACTAGAACCGAGCACTAACACAAGCACCAAACACAAGCACCGAGCACAAGCAGCGAGCACAAGCAGCGAGCACTAGCATCGAGCGCTAGCACCGAGCACTAGCACCGAGCACAAGCACCGAGCACTAGCACCGAGCACAAGCACCGAGCACAAGCACTAGCACCGAGCACAAGCACCGAGCACTAGCACCGAGCGCAAGCACCAAGCACTAGCACCGAGCACAAGCACCGAGCACTAGCACCGAGCACAAGCACTAGCACCGAGCACAAGCACCGAGCACTAGCACCGAGCGCTAACACCGAGCACAAGCACCGAGCACTAGCACCGAGCACAAGCACTAGCACCGAGCACAAGCACCGAGCACTAGCACCGAGCGCTAGCACCGAGCACTAGCACCGAGCACAAGCACCGAGCACTAGCACCGAGCACTAGCACCGAGCACAAGCACTAGCACCGAGCACAAGCACCGAGCACAAGCACCGAGCACAAGCACTGAGCACTAGCACCGAGCACAAGAACTGAGCACTAGCACCGAGCACAAGCACTGAGCACTAGCACCGAGCACAAGCACTAGCACCGAGCACAAGCACTGAGCACTAGCACCGAGCACAAGCACTAAGCACTAGCACCGAAGTAGTGGGAAGTACGCCTACGACGTGCGATTTTCATTTTTTCCTAAGCACGTCGTAGGCGTAGGGGGTTTTTCCTGTTTTTTCCTATGCCTGTCGTAGGCGTAGGGGGTTTTTCCTGTTTTTTCCTAAGCCTGTCGTAGGCGTAGGGGGTTTTTCCTGTTTTTTCCTAAGCCGGTCGTAGGCGTAGGGGGTTTTTCCTGTTTTTTCCTAAGCCTGTCGTAGGCGTAGGGGGTTTTTCCTGTTTGTTCCTAAGCCTGTCGTAGGCGTAGGGGGTTTTTCCTGTTTTTTCCTAAGCCGGTCGTAGGCGTAGGGGGTTTTTCCTGTTTTTTCCTAAGCCTGTCGTAGGCGTAGGGGGTTTTTCCTGTTTTTTCCTAAGCACGTCGTAGGCGTAGGGGGTTTTTCCTGTTTTTTCCTAAGCACGTCGTAGGCGTAGGGGGTTTTTCCTGTTTTTTCCTAAGCCGGTCGTAGGCGTAGGGGGTTTTTCCTGTTTTTCCTAAGCCTGTCGTAGGCGTAGGGGGTTTTTCCTGTTTTTTCCTAAGCACGTCGTAGGCGTAGGGGGTTTTTCCTGTTTTTTCCTAAGCCTGTCGTAGGCGTAGGGGGTTTTTCCTGTTTTTCCTAAGCACGTCGTAGACGTAGGGGGTTTTTCCTGTTTTTTTCCTAAGCCGGTCGTAGGCGTAGGGGGTTTTTCCTGTTTTTTCCTAAGCCGGTCGTAGGCGTAGGGGGTTTTTCCTGTTTTTTCCTAAGCACGTCGTAGGCGTAGGGGGTTTTTCCTGTTTTTTCCTAAGCACGTCGTAGGCGTAGGGGGTTTTTCCTGTTTTTCCTAAGCACGTCGTAGGCGTAGGGGGTTTTTCCTGTTTTTTTCCTAAGCACGTCGTAGGCGTTGGGGGTTTTTTGCTGTTTTTTTTTTCCTATGCCGGTCGTAGCATCATAGTTTTTTGTTCCTAGGGATTAAAAAGCCGGTCCCTGGCATCCCCAAATTTCGTTGGCTCAGTGACCCTGCACAGACATTGCTAATGGTCAATGACGTCACCAGGTAGCCGCTCAGCATTCCTGCACCGGCATGTTCGAGGGGATTAAAAAGCCTGTCGTAGCATCATGGGTTTTGCGATACAACAGTGTCCTTGAAACCTAATATAAAATACCATCATCCCTAGTCTATTTTTAATTTCATATTTACTTCCAACCATCACCCATTACATTTATCAAAGGGGATCATGTATGTGAGGGAAGAACATGACTTCAGCACTGCAAGAAGTGTTGTGTGTATTTTCAAGTTCGTCCCCTGCTGCCTGTATTTACCCAGGTCTTTTTCCTAAATATATAACTTATCCAATTCATTTCCTATTCTGTTTCATGTTGATACGTATAAGTCGCACCTCTATCATGTCACCCCTATTTCTTCTTTGTCGTCGTCGTTCTAGAGAATGTAATTTGAGCTTTGACAATCTTTCTTGAAGGATCGTTTATTATACATAGGGCAAAAAAAAATAAAAACTGCTATCAGTCGTATATATGAAAAAAATAGAGGCCTGGGCATTGGTGATTTCAATGTGAGTTCGGTAGTAACCCTATCCTTATGCACATCTCACATTCGCCCAAAAACATACCTCCCACACCATACTGTAGCATTTAACAAATAAAATAAAAAAAAACTCATTCAGTAAAAGCATGCCTCTCATGTTTTTGAAATAAAAGCCTTCTGCAGTTACCGCCTTTTGTGACGTCATCATCCCTAATGTGGCGCGAGGCGTCAACGGGCTAAATGCGGATCCCAGGAGGTTCACACATAAGTGTGAACTCTTAATCTAGCTTAATACCTCACCTATACTCTGTGCTTCATCAGAGTTGATATTCAGCTACAATAGCTCGTATTTTCGCTCATTGCTTATATTTTCTGTTATTCATAAACCCGATCAAACCTTCCTAACCTAACCTAACCTAACATATTATTTATAACAAACAAATACATTCTACAGAACAGTTATTGTTATTGTTTAGTGACATCGTGAAAAGCGAGCTCAGGTATAGGGATAATGTATTGATGGTCATTAGCATATAGGTGTGAAGGTATTACAGTACCTTACTGGTCAACTATGTATGACGTCACCAGACAACCAATGCAACCTTTGGCGTCCTACTGGCATGTGTATTTGATGTTATTATTCAAAAATGACTAGACTATCCATCCCCACCTAACCTAATCAGAGGTTTAAGAATATACATTTTAGTCATCCACAACTGTAATCATTATTCAGTGATAAGTTCAAAAGTATAACAGAAGCCCAAATGTCATACTGCAATTTAAGCAGAATCGTACATCTGGCAGCATAGCAGGTGAGCTGAACATAAGAATAAAGGTAACTGCAGAGGTCATATTGGCCCATACGAGGCAGCTCCTATATATTTCCACCCAATCTCATTCATGTCCACCCTATGCTTAAAACAACCAAGGGATCCCACTTAAAGTATTAGTTTACAATAATAGTTTTAATAAATAGCTCTTATTCTAGTTTTATACACAACAGCAATTATGAAAACCCTATATCTAGATAATCTACTATAATCCACAAGTAGTTACCACACATCTGGCAGTACAGCAGATTAGTGGCTGTGTTCATAGGCTAGTCAACTGTCCTCACATCCATCAAATAGATATCCAAATGTCGCACCTCAATTCATCCATCTAGCAACTCAGCTGGATGTTAGCCACTATATTCATAGGCTAATCATTTCTACACCTCAAAAAATCCTAGTCTTGCTACGTAAATCAGCTTACTTGTTTCTAAACCAACACTCGCAAATACAATCATGCATACCTACACATACTTCAAAACCTATGCATTCATAGAGAATAGCCTAGTTTTTGCCACCATTTCCCCATTAATCAGATGTAATTTATGCCATACACACAGAAAATACTGCATTTACACACCAAATATGCCATTTATGCACAAAATATACTATTTACACTCAAAATATACCATCACATAAAAAAAATATGAGATTTTCATACAAAATATGTCAGTTGCAAACAAAAATATACCATTTACACAATATTGCATGTACACTCAGAGTATGACATTTACACAAAGTACGGTATTTTGCACAAATATATCAAAATGCTTATACATTTAGACAATCAAAAATGCGCTTTAACTAAAATTACACAATTTCACAAACGTAATTTTCACAAAATACCCACACATTGTCTCATAAACCAAAATACACTTACACCATAAAGATCTATTTTATCAAATTACAGAGCTTACACAAAATACACAATTTTCACACACAAATACAGTTTCACCAGTTCCACTTCAACAAATTAAAAACACAACGTGCATAAATGCACTATTATCACAAAAATTATTACACAGTTTGTGTAATTATTTTACATCTTTGCACAATTAATACAAGAAAACTTACTATATAATTACTCAGCTTGCACAATGACAATCAATACCCAAAGGTAAAATAAACAATTCGTCCATATGCAATTACACAACATGCGCAATTAATACACAACTTATACAATATTACACATCTTTCATATTTATTACACACAACTTGCACAAATGCATATCTAGCACAAATACGTACAATACATAACTACCCCAAATATGAAAATACACAACTAGCATAAATACACGATTTACACAAATACAATTGCGACATTTACACAACTTGCTCAAAAATATAATCAATACACAACTTACCAAAATATGAACAATACATAACTAGCACATATTCATTAAATACACAACTATGCAATTTCCGCAAATACACATACAAAAACATATACAATTAATACAGACAACTTGCACAAAACAATACACAATTTATAGAAATATAATCAATACATAATTTCAATAATCATACAACATATGCAAAATACATAATCTGCACAATTAATACACAAGTATATTAATTGTGCTATATATGTACAAACACAACCAACTGGGTCAAACAATACACAATTTGCATGATATTTTTCTGGGTATATTTAGGACATTAATTATAATATGCTGAGTTTAACCAACTCCCCAAAAGTCAGAATTTCACATATAAAAATGTTTCTTATAACTTCCAATGAGCTCAATATATAACACATTCTTTTTCCATTAAGATATCAACATTATTAGTGCTAAACTATTCATCTAACATATGTCCACTGTTTTTATGTCTTATTAATACCTTCCTTGTTACATCCTCTCCAATCAGACCACCATATTTATGTATTTATTCAAACCATCTAACAGACTTATTTGTTCTAGCCTTAGTTATGTTAGGGCAGGTGGGGTTAGGTGGAGTCAGTATTTTCTATGATAATTTTAGACAAATTTGCTATATCTTATCAAAATGCATCCTGTTAAAACTTAAATTCATCTAAATCTATCAAAAATATACTTATACTACGCAAATTTGACTAAATTCTACCTAGCTAAACTTACTAAATATGAGCATCCCATATCCTCACATACAAGCCTATGTCGCCTCTGTCCATACATTATATGAGTCTGTCATAAAGCACGAACCCCAAATAGGAAAATTTACACTATTTCATAAACATACTAGTTCATTACCCTAAGATATTATATATGTCCTTCCCTACACGACCTCACCAAACCTGACCTAGCATATCCAATCCTGGATTTGGTAAAAGTTGGCGAAATGTATGCTATGCCACCTAAATTTCACCAAATTTAAGGCAATTTCCACCAAATATACCCAAATGTTGTGTATCATAGCATCGCCAAAGCCCATTTTCACCTATTCCATACTATCCTACACAACCTCACCTAACCTGACCTAGCATATCCAAACCTGGATTTGGTTAAAGTCGACGAAATTCATGCTATGCCACCTAAATTTGACCAAATATACCCAAATGTTTCATATCACAGCACTGCCAAAGCCCATTTTTACCTACATTTTCTCCTATTCCATCCTACCCTACGCAACCTTACCTAACCTATCCTAGCATATCCAAACCCAGATTTGGTTAAAGTCGGCGAAATTTAAGCTATCCCACCTAAATTCTAACTAATTTAAGGCAATTCCCACCAAATATATCCAAATGTTCTGTATCACAGCACTGCCAAAGCCCATTTTTACCTACATTTTCTCCTATTCCATCCTACCCTACGCAACCTCACCTAACCTATCCTAGCATATCCAAACCTAGATTTGGTTAAAGTAGGCGAAATTTAAGTTAGCCCATATAAATTTGACCTAATTTAAGACAATTTCCACCAAATATACCCAAAAATGTTTTGGAACATAGCACGGCCAAAGCTCATTTAGCTGAGTTTTCACCTATTCCAACCTGCCCTAGACAACCCTACCCATCCTCTCCTGGCATATCCAAAGTCAGATTTGATTATAGTTGGCGAAATTTATGCCTTTCCAACCTAAATTTTACCTAATTTAAGCCAATTTCCACCGGATATACCCAAATGTTTTGTATCTAGCATAGTCAAAGTTTATTTTAGCTGAGTTATCGCCTATTCCAACCTGCCCTAGACATCCCTACCCGGCCTCTCCTGGCATATCCAAAGTCAGATTTGATTATTGTTGGCAAAATTTATGCCTTTCCCACCTAAATTTTACCTAATTTATGCCAATTTCCACCGAATATACCCAAATGTTTTGTATCTTAGCATGGTCAAAGTTCATTTCACCCAAGTTTTTCACCTATTCCATCTTACCTTACACAGCCTTACCTAACCTGACCTAGCATATCCCAAGCTAGATTTGATTAGAGTTCGTGAAATTTATGCTTACTCACCTAAATTCAACCTAATTTAAGACAATTTCTACCAATAAACCCAAAATGATTTGTTACATAGCTCAGCCAAAGACCATTTTACCCGAGTTTTCACATATTCCAACCTACCCTACATAGCCTTACCTATCCCTGACCTAGCAGATTTGATTAAAGTTGGGGAAATGTAAGCTATCGCCATCAAATTGGAAACAATTTCCACCAAATATGCCTAAATGTTGTGTATCATAGCACAGCCAAAAACCCATTTTACCCACATTTTCATCCATTCCATCTAAACCTGGACCTAGCCTCTGATACTACATATACTCAGAGAAGTGATGTTTTTTGGATATGTACCTAAATGCCCGTGCCTAACCTGCAAGAGTCTTGGAGCTTTGTTGAATATTTTATCTATTTTTCTTCAAAAACTGAAGTTTTGGATATGAACCTATCCGCACTGTGCCTAACCTGCTAGGATCTTTGTTGAACATTGTAACCATATTCACAGAAAAGTGATGTTTTGGATATGGACCGAACAGACCCTCTCCTTTAAAACTTGGAACTGTGTTCAATATTGTAGATATAGTGTTGGGTATGTGT
This sequence comes from Procambarus clarkii, assembly GCF_040958095.1. NCBI lineage: Eukaryota > Metazoa > Arthropoda > Malacostraca > Decapoda > Cambaridae > Procambarus > Procambarus clarkii. The sequence continues at coordinate 24,959,489 of NC_091156.1, read as the reverse complement.
TTTGTTTTTACACATCAACCCAACCGTCCTGGACCTAACCTCCCTTCATCTAACTTCAAATTTATCGTAAATATGGAAGGACGTGTTGTTTGTGCATCAACCCAACCGTCCTTGACCTAACCTCCATTTATCAAACTTCAAATTTATCATAAATATGGGAGGACCGTGTTATTTGTGCATCAACACAGCCGTCCTGGGCCTAACCTCCCTTTATCTAACTTCAAATTTATTGTATTTATGGGAAGAAGGTGTTGTTTATGCATCAACCCAACCTCCCTGGACCTAACCTCTGATACACGAATCTTGGTTCAACATTGCATCATACTCGTAGCATATTTTTTTCACATAATTCAACCATCCTCAACCTAACCTCTATTACCTGGGGGGAGGGAGGTTAATGGAAAATATGATAATAATGGGAATTTTCTCTACATCAGTTCAACTTAACCATCCTTAACCTAACCTTAGTTAGAAAGGGATATAACTCACCAAAACTATTTAATTACCATTTACCTTATTTTCCTTATCCTAACCCATAACCAGAGGGTTTAGACCCCCCTTTACCTCGAAATTATACTATATATTTAAGGTAGGAATATATTTTCACACATAAACCTAACATTCCCTAATTTAACCCTGTACTCTAATTTCGAGGTAAAGGGGGGTCTAAACCCTCTGGTTATGGGTTAGGATAAGGAAAATAAGGTAAATGGTAATTAAATAGTTTTGGTGAGTTATATCCCTTTCTAACTAAGGTTAGGTTAAGGATGGTTAAGTTGAACTGATGTAGAGAAAATTCCCATTATTATCATATTTTCCATTAACCTCCCTCCCCCCAGGTAATAGAGGTTAGGTTGAGGATGGTTGAATTATGTGAAAAAAATATGCTACGAGTATGATGCAATGTTGAACCAAGATTCGTGTATCAGAGGTTAGGTCCAGGGAGGTTGGGTTGATGCATAAACAACACCTTCTTCCCATAAATACAATAAATTTGAAGTTAGATAAAGGGAGGTTAGGCCCAGGACGGCTGGGTTGATGCACAAATAACACGGTCCTCCCATATTTATGATAAATTTGAAGTTTGATAAATGGAGGTTAGGTCAAGGACGGTTGGGTTGATGCACAAACAACACGTCCTTCCATATTTACGATAAATTTGATGTTAGATGAAGGGAGGTTAGGTCCAGGACGGTTGGGTTGATGTGTAAAAACAAAACACATACCCAACACTATATCTACAATATTGAACACAGTTCCAAGTTTTAAAGGAGAGGGTCTGTTCGGTCCATATCCAAAACATCACTTTTCTGTGAATATGGTTACAATGTTCAACAAAGATCCTAGCAGGTTAGGCACAGTGCGGATAGGTTCATATCCAAAACTTCAGTTTTTGAAGAAAAATAGATAAAATATTCAACAAAGCTCCAAGACTCTTGCAGGTTAGGCACGGGCATTTAGGTACATATCCAAAAAACATCACTTCTCTGAGTATATGTAGTATCAGAGGCTAGGTCCAGGTTTAGATGGAATGGATGAAAATGTGGGTAAAATGGGTTTTTGGCTGTGCTATGATACACAACATTTAGGCATATTTGGTGGAAATTGTTTCCAATTTGATGGCGATAGCTTACATTTCCCCAACTTTAATCAAATCTGCTAGGTCAGGGATAGGTAAGGCTATGTAGGGTAGGTTGGAATATGTGAAAACTCGGGTAAAATGGTCTTTGGCTGAGCTATGTAACAAATCATTTTGGGTTTATTGGTAGAAATTGTCTTAAATTAGGTTGAATTTAGGTGAGTAAGCATAAATTTCACGAACTCTAATCAAATCTAGCTTGGGATATGCTAGGTCAGGTTAGGTAAGGCTGTGTAAGGTAAGATGGAATAGGTGAAAAACTTGGGTGAAATGAACTTTGACCATGCTAAGATACAAAACATTTGGGTATATTCGGTGGAAATTGGCATAAATTAGGTAAAATTTAGGTGGGAAAGGCATAAATTTTGCCAACAATAATCAAATCTGACTTTGGATATGCCAGGAGAGGCCGGGTAGGGATGTCTAGGGCAGGTTGGAATAGGCGATAACTCAGCTAAAATAAACTTTGACTATGCTAGATACAAAACATTTGGGTATATCCGGTGGAAATTGGCTTAAATTAGGTAAAATTTAGGTTGGAAAGGCATAAATTTCGCCAACTATAATCAAATCTGACTTTGGATATGCCAGGAGAGGATGGGTAGGGTTGTCTAGGGCAGGTTGGAATAGGTGAAAACTCAGCTAAATGAGCTTTGGTCGTGCTATGTTCCAAAACATTTTTGGGTATATTTGGTGGAAATTGTCTTAAATTAGGTCAAATTTATATGGGCTAACTTAAATTTCGCCTACTTTAACCAAATCTAGGTTTGGATATGCTAGGATAGGTTAGGTGAGGTTGCGTAGGGTAGGATGGAATAGGAGAAAATGTAGGTAAAAATGGGCTTTGGCAGTGCTGTGATACAGAACATTTGGATATATTTGGTGGGAATTGCCTTAAATTAGTTAGAATTTAGGTGGGATAGCTTAAATTTCGCCGACTTTAACCAAATCTGGGTTTGGATATGCTAGGATAGGTTAGGTAAGGTTGCGTAGGGTAGGATGGAATAGGAGAAAATGTAGGTAAAAATGGGCTTTGGCAGTGCTGTGATATGAAACATTTGGGTATATTTGGTCAAATTTAGGTGGCATAGCATGAATTTCGTCGACTTTAACCAAATCCAGGTTTGGATATGCTAGGTCAGGTTAGGTGAGGTTGTGTAGGATAGTATGGAATAGGTGAAAATGGGCTTTGGCGATGCTATGATACACAACATTTGGGTATATTTGGTGGAAATTGCCTTAAATTTGGTGAAATTTAGGTGGCATAGCATACATTTCGCCAACTTTTACCAAATCCAGGATTGGATATGCTAGGTCAGGTTTGGTGAGGTCGTGTAGGGAAGGACATATATAATATCTTAGGGTAATGAACTAGTATGTTTATGAAATAGTGTAAATTTTCCTATTTGGGGTTCGTGCTATATGACAGACTCATATAATGTATGGACAGAGGCGACATAGGCTTGTATGTGAGGATATGGGATGCTCATATTTAGTAAGTTTAGCTAGGTAGAATTTAGTCAAATTTGCGTAGTATAAGTATATTTTTGATAGATTTAGATGAATTTAAGTTTTAACAGGATGCATTTTGATAAGATATAGCAAATTTGTCTAAAATTATCATAGAAAATACTGACTCCACCTAACCCCACCTGCCCTAACATAACTAAGGCTAGAACAAATAAGTCTGTTAGATGGTTTGAATAAATACATAAATATGGTGGTCTGATTGGAGAGGATGTAACAAGGAAGGTATTAATAAGACATAAAAACAGTGGACATATGTTAGATGAATAGTTTAGCACTAATAATGTTGATATCTTAATGGAAAAAGAATGTGTTATATATTGAGCTCATTGGAAGTTATAAGAAACATTTTTATATGTGAAATTCTGACTTTTGGGGAGTTGGTTAAACTCAGCATATTATAATTAATGTCCTAAATATACCCAGAAAAATATCATGCAAATTGTGTATTGTTTGACCCAGTTGGTTGTGTTTGTACATATATAGCACAATTAATATACTTGTGTATTAATTGTGCAGATTATGTATTTTGCATATGTTGTATGATTATTGAAATTATGTATTGATTATATTTCTATAAATTGTGTATTGTTTTGTGCAAGTTGTCTGTATTAATTGTATATGTTTTTGTATGTGTATTTGCGGAAATTGCATAGTTGTGTATTTAATGAATATGTGCTAGTTATGTATTGTTCATATTTTGGTAAGGTGTGTATTGATTATATTTTTGAGCAAGTTGTGTAAATGTCGCAATTGTATTTGTGTAAATCGTGTATTTATGCTAGTTGTGTATTTTCATATTTGGGGTAGTTATGTATTGTACGTATTTGTGCTAGATATGCATTTGTGCAAGTTGTGTGTAATAAATATGAAAGATGTGTAATATTGTATAAGTTGTGTATTAATTGCGCATGTTGTGTAATTGCATATGGACGAATTGTTTATTTTACCTTTGGGTATTGATTGTCATTGTGCAAGCTGAGTAATTATATAGTAAGTTTTCTTGTATTAATTGTGCAAAGATGTAAAATAATTACACAAACTGTGTAATAATTTTTGTGATAATAGTGCATTTATGCACGTTGTGTTTTTAATTTGTTGAAGTGGAACTGGTGAAACTGTATTTGTGTGTGAAAATTGTGTATTTTGTGTAAGCTCTGTAATTTGATAAAATAGATCTTTATGGTGTAAGTGTATTTTGGTTTATGAGACAATGTGTGGGTATTTTGTGAAAATTACGTTTGTGAAATTGTGTAATTTTAGTTAAAGCGCATTTTTGATTGTCTAAATGTATAAGCATTTTGATATATTTGTGCAAAATACCGTACTTTGTGTAAATGTCATACTCCGAGTGTACATGCAATATTGTGTAAATGGTATATTTTTGTTTGCAACTGACATATTTTGTATGAAAATCTCATATTTTTTTTATGTGATGGTATATTTTGAGTGTAAATAGTATATTTTGTGCATAAATGGCATATTTGGTGTGTAAATGCAGTATTTTCTGTGTGTATGGCATAAATTACATCTGATTAATGGGGAAATGGTGGCAAAAACTAGGCTATTCTCTATGAATGCATAGGTTTTGAAGTATGTGTAGGTATGCATGATTGTATTTGCGAGTGTTGGTTTAGAAACAAGTAAGCTGATTTACGTAGCAAGACTAGGATTTTTTGAGGTGTAGAAATGATTAGCCTATGAATATAGTGGCTAACATCCAGCTGAGTTGCTAGATGGATGAATTGAGGTGCGACATTTGGATATCTATTTGATGGATGTGAGGACAGTTGACTAGCCTATGAACACAGCCACTAATCTGCTGTACTGCCAGATGTGTGGTAACTACTTGTGGATTATAGTAGATTATCTAGATATAGGGTTTTCATAATTGCTGTTGTGTATAAAACTAGAATAAGAGCTATTTATTAAAACTATTATTGTAAACTAATACTTTAAGTGGGATCCCTTGGTTGTTTTAAGCATAGGGTGGACATGAATGAGATTGGGTGGAAATATATAGGAGCTGCCTCGTATGGGCCAATATGACCTCTGCAGTTACCTTTATTCTTATGTTCAGCTCACCTGCTATGCTGCCAGATGTACGATTCTGCTTAAATTGCAGTATGACATTTGGGCTTCTGTTATACTTTTGAACTTATCACTGAATAATGATTACAGTTGTGGATGACTAAAATGTATATTCTTAAACCTCTGATTAGGTTAGGTGGGGATGGATAGTCTAGTCATTTTTGAATAATAACATCAAATACACATGCCAGTAGGACGCCAAAGGTTGCATTGGTTGTCTGGTGACGTCATACATAGTTGACCAGTAAGGTACTGTAATACCTTCACACCTATATGCTAATGACCATCAATACATTATCCCTATACCTGAGCTCGCTTTTCACGATGTCACTAAACAATAACAATAACTGTTCTGTAGAATGTATTTGTTTGTTATAAATAATATGTTAGGTTAGGTTAGGTTAGGAAGGTTTGATCGGGTTTATGAATAACAGAAAATATAAGCAATGAGCGAAAATACGAGCTATTGTAGCTGAATATCAACTCTGATGAAGCACAGAGTATAGGTGAGGTATTAAGCTAGATTAAGAGTTCACACTTATGTGTGAACCTCCTGGGATCCGCATTTAGCCCGTTGACGCCTCGCGCCACATTAGGGATGATGACGTCACAAAAGGCGGTAACTGCAGAAGGCTTTTATTTCAAAAACATGAGAGGCATGCTTTTACTGAATGAGTTTTTTTTTATTTTATTTGTTAAATGCTACAGTATGGTGTGGGAGGTATGTTTTTGGGCGAATGTGAGATGTGCATAAGGATAGGGTTACTACCGAACTCACATTGAAATCACCAATGCCCAGGCCTCTATTTTTTTCATATATACGACTGATAGCAGTTTTTATTTTTTTTTGCCCTATGTATAATAAACGATCCTTCAAGAAAGATTGTCAAAGCTCAAATTACATTCTCTAGAACGACGACGACAAAGAAGAAATAGGGGTGACATGATAGAGGTGCGACTTATACGTATCAACATGAAACAGAATAGGAAATGAATTGGATAAGTTATATATTTAGGAAAAAGACCTGGGTAAATACAGGCAGCAGGGGACGAACTTGAAAATACACACAACACTTCTTGCAGTGCTGAAGTCATGTTCTTCCCTCACATACATGATCCCCTTTGATAAATGTAATGGGTGATGGTTGGAAGTAAATATGAAATTAAAAATAGACTAGGGATGATGGTATTTTATATTAGGTTTCAAGGACACTGTTGTATCGCAAAACCCATGATGCTACGACAGGCTTTTTAATCCCCTCGAACATGCCGGTGCAGGAATGCTGAGCGGCTACCTGGTGACGTCATTGACCATTAGCAATGTCTGTGCAGGGTCACTGAGCCAACGAAATTTGGGGATGCCAGGGACCGGCTTTTTAATCCCTAGGAACAAAAAACTATGATGCTACGACCGGCATAGGAAAAAAAAAACAGCAAAAAACCCCCAACGCCTACGACGTGCTTAGGAAAAAAACAGGAAAAACCCCCTACGCCTACGACGTGCTTAGGAAAAACAGGAAAAAACCCCTACGCCTACGACGTGCTTAGGAAAAAACAGGAAAAACCCCCTACGCCTACGACGTGCTTAGGAAAAAACAGGAAAAACCCCCTACGCCTACGACCGGCTTAGGAAAAAACAGGAAAAACCCCCTACGCCTACGACCGGCTTAGGAAAAAAACAGGAAAAACCCCCTACGTCTACGACGTGCTTAGGAAAAACAGGAAAAACCCCCTACGCCTACGACAGGCTTAGGAAAAAACAGGAAAAACCCCCTACGCCTACGACGTGCTTAGGAAAAAACAGGAAAAACCCCCTACGCCTACGACAGGCTTAGGAAAAACAGGAAAAACCCCCTACGCCTACGACCGGCTTAGGAAAAAACAGGAAAAACCCCCTACGCCTACGACGTGCTTAGGAAAAAACAGGAAAAACCCCCTACGCCTACGACGTGCTTAGGAAAAAACAGGAAAAACCCCCTACGCCTACGACAGGCTTAGGAAAAAACAGGAAAAACCCCCTACGCCTACGACCGGCTTAGGAAAAAACAGGAAAAACCCCCTACGCCTACGACAGGCTTAGGAAAAAACAGGAAAAACCCCCTACGCCTACGACAGGCTTAGGAAAAACCCCCTACGCCTACGACAGGCATAGGAAAAAACAGGAAAAACCCCCTACGCCTACGACAGGCATAGGAAAAAACAGGAAAAACCCCCAACGCCTACGACAGGCATAGGAAAAAACAGGAAAAACCCCCTACGCCTACGACAGGCTTAGGAAAAAACAGGAAAAACCCCCTACGCCTACGACGTGCTTAGGAAAAAATGAAAATCGCACGTCGTAGGCGTACTTCCCACTACTCACCGAGCACAAGCACTGAGCACTAGCACCGAGCACAGGCACCGAACACACAAACTATTACCAATAATTTTACCGTATTTGTACCTCCTCTCCATGTTCTTAAAATATCCTCCCAAATGTCCATATCCATATGTTCACCTGTTCCTCCATTCCCTCCATGTTCTGTACATGTTCACAACATGTTTTCTTTACTACTTGTTACACATTATTCATATTCCGCGCATATTCTCTGCATGTTCAAATCATAATTTTTACCTGTTTCTCCATGCTCTTTGCATTCTCTTACACGTTCTGTGTTCTTTGTCATGTTCTCAGAATGTTCTTAACAACTTCGTTGTTCATTTGTTGTATACTCTATATATTCTTTTTATGTTGTCATATTCTCTGCAAGTTCAATTCATACTTCCCGATATTCTCTGCGTTCATCACATTCTCTTATATGTTATCTGTTTCTTTACATGTTCCATAAGAGTTAACATCTATTATCATGTATCTTATCATATTTTGGCATCACTCATACATAAATACACAACGTCTTTATCATTTACCTGTCCCCACATGTTCTCCATTCACCTCTCTACCCTTTCCTACAATGTCCTCAGCCATCCTTTACCTGTCCCCACATGTTCTTTGTGCATCTTGTTACTGGTTCTTACAAGCTCCCTCAATCCTTCTTATATCCTAACGTGTTCTCCTCTCATCTCACTACTCTCTCTTACAATTTCCTCCATCCAACCATCCTCTACATGTTCTGACGTGTTCTCCATTTGTTCTCTGTATTCTCCACATGTTCTCTGTGTTCGTCACATTCTCGTACATGTTCTCCCGTTCTTTAAAATCAAATGAACGTTTGTTTCTGTCATTCAGTAAATAGTTCATTGTTATGTATTATCAACCGCATTACTGATTCTCAACAAGTTACTACAAAGTATTTATTTAGTCATTTACCGAGGTTTATTTTCAAACAACTGTGTCAATGTATTTCTGCTTAACAACATTTCTTACCTACACTGTTCTTAACTAGTATTACCCTTTACACAGTAACAAATTTACTAAGACATTCTTTTCTTATAGTTTCTTAAATAAAATTATTCGTCAATCAACTGAAATAGTTACGTTCATCTTCTTTTCATCATTTCTTAACTAAAATAATACTTCTCTCAATTGAAAATTGTCAAGTTTAGCATCTTTCAAAACCTTCTTAACTACCATAATACTTCTTTTGATCCAAAAACTGTCAAAGATACCTTGTAACACTGTTCTTAACTAACATTATACTTTGCATTATACTAACATTTAATAAATAAATAGTCAAATATATATTTTTTCGTATTTTAAACTTATCATTACTTTTTACGTAGTAATAAAACTTACTAAGATATGTCATTATGTAGTTGCAAACAACTTTAAATACTATATCAAACTAAGCATGTATAACTTTTTCTACTAATAATCTTATGCATCATGTTGCTACGGTAATCTCTTGCTCAGGCAAGGAGATCCTGCATTTACCGCCTATTTAACAACATATCTGCATACTCCAGTATAAGAAATCAACATCAACGAAAACAACAATTCATGCTCAGAAACCTGTGTCTAGACGAGACACCACCACCTCCACCCTCTAGTACCCGACACACCTGCACACCTGCTGTCAGCCCGTCCTCCAAACAAAGATCTAAAAGTGATTCCATGCACCCGCCAAACCCCCTATTTATGAATGAAAAGCGGTTTACACACGACTCACAACTGATGATGTTCGAACATATCCAGAACAAGTGTTTCACTGACGAATTTTGTTCGAATCACAACGCTATAAATGCTTCACCCACGTACTACAAATACAAATAATCGCCAACAGAACCTAAACACCTAACCTAACCTATCCTATGCCTATATATGCACAATATGCTAATATATTATAATATTAATTTATACTTGAGAAAATTCCCGTTTTGAATGAACAGCAAGTTAAAATTTATGAATGCGTCTGTGGGGTTGACCGCTGGATGTAATGAACTTGAGTCAAGGACGGGTTGCCTGCTGTCTGGGGCCAACTCCACTCGCCAGTCGACCAGATGAACCGCTTGTTTAAGACTGCCGGCGATAGTTACCTGCAACATCAGCGCCATCTACACTAGGCCTGGCCGCATATATAAGCAGCTCGCCACCGGCCAGACCTCAGAATACCCTTCGTGCTCTCAGCAGTAACATCTACTAAAGCCTTCCCAGGAAACCGTAGACGTGTACAGCTTCTTGTATAATGTATAATTTTCACCTTTTTTTTTTTTGCCATTAACACAACTGTCACATGTATATATATGTCTTTTGCATTTTGTATTGTGTTATCACCAATAAGAATATGGTTATTGTTTTATTTGTTGTTGAAGTCTTGTCATATTGAAAGTTTTTCATTCTTTTAACGTTACCTGCAGTTCTCACACTGTAAAGAGGTCAAAAGCAGTTTTATTTACTTTGTTTTACTTTTCTTCATTTAATGTGATTGGCATTCCACCAGCCAGAATAGCCACTGCTCTATTTTTTCACTTTTACGTCACAATGTAAAAATGAATAAAAACTTTCCATCAACCTGATACAAAGGTACTAAGACCAGCATGTCACATCTCTGTTCATAATAACTCTTTCACAAAAACAAGATTCATTAAGTAACTAGCTCAACGTTTCATATCTTACTTGCATTTCTGTTATTAATTATTCTGTTAAAATATATTTTCCAAGCCACTTTATCTTAAACTGATATCTGATCAACAACTCATTATCTTATCTAACCAGACTTTCCTGTACTAGCCTATCCTAATGTAACTTGCATATCCCAAATTACTTATCATTTCCTACATAATGAAACTTACATATCTTAACAATTTAGCTGGCATAACTTACCCAACCTAACTATCCTCTTCTACCTGCTGTAACTTACCCATCCTGACCTGACGAACTTACTAACTTTACTTACATAACATAACTTAACCTATCTACCCCTCACCTACCTAACCTCCCCTCTCTAATATAACTTATCTACAACAACCAAACTTACCCATACTTACCTAACCTGACCTACCTGAGTTAACTTATCCTAAAGTAACTTTCCTAGCCCAGGTTATATATTCCCCTTAGATGAGGTAACTTGCACATCCTGACATGACCTAACTTATATAACTTAGCTGAGATAACTTTACATAACATAACTTACCTATCATAAAATAACTAATTTAAAGCATCTTTTTCTCTCTGAAACCTCAACTCTTCATTTATTTTCACAGACAACACCCAATTATAGATACAATTACACTTGCAAACTTTTTCAACTTAAGCAAAATACTCAGTTCAGTCACACAAACATAGACTTTTATATTGCACACATTCACTCAGTTCATTAACTTACTCACTTTCTCAAACTTTCACAAGTTCTCTTGTATATACAAACTCTCTTAAATTTACTCAAAATATATAAACTTAGTTAAACATATAAATACATTTATGTACTAACAGCAGATCATATGCTACACAAACTAGCACAATTTTCGCAAACACTCAGACATTTTGAGAAACTCTTACACATACTAATTTCAAAACATTACACAAACGCACATCCAACTATAAATGTAATTATTTCCCTTGTATATTAATGTAAATTTATTCTCCATTTTTTGTAAATCGTTTAAAGGAAAATAAGTATAACATTCAGGGGTTTTAAAGATCATGTTCTGTACTAATGAAACACTTGTTCACTAAGAATTATAATGTAGTATTGCCTTGTAAAACGTGTGTATATATGATTTATATTGTATTTTCTTAAAGATAAAAAGAAATTATCTATCTTATCGTAGCCCGTTCTTAGTACCATGTCCGTCTGTTTGTTGTGCTTACAATCTGTTATTCCTAGCAAGGTGTTGCTTAAGCATGCCTCGCTTACATAACCCCAATAACCCTAACATGTCCTTAATCCCATATATGTTTTACTTGTACACCGCCCACCCAGCATTTTGTGGACACCTTAACTTTACATATAGTTAAAGCTGACTAGGAAGATAGTTTATGCTTTTTCAAAGATTTCTTATACATAGGTATTTTGATCTGTTTAAGGGATATTTGTTAGAGATGTGTGTTCAAGAACTCTGTATATTTTAAGTTCATGAAGTCTCGCATAAATTATATTTATTATGTTTGATGTATTTGTTCTAATTCTTCACCCTTTAACCTAACCTCTTTCTGATCTTAATGTATTTATTGGGGTTTATATAATTTGTCCTTATTCTTTAACCTCTCACCTAACCTTAATGATATATTTTATTTGTTTTGTCTACTGCATTGGACATATTGTTGATATTATCCTTAACCTTACCTTACAGATATAGCTTTTTGTTAAAATATAAAACCTTGGTGGCATCATTTAACGCCACCGCCATATTCTCCCACTGTCCCCCCGGGCCTGCCGCCCCCCCCCTTCACACTAGATCTTACAGCATGTCAGATTAATCTCTATATATTCCCATTTACCCATATTTTTGTATATATAAATATACAAGAGTTCTTACATTCTTGTACAGCCAATAGAACGCATATTGTTTCTGGCAAGTAGTATCCTAATGGTCCCTGGAATACGACCCGGCAAATCGTTTAACCAGGTACCCATTTTACTGTTGGGTAAACAGAGGCTACAGTTAAGGATTGACGCCCAGTAAATCCTCCCCGGCCAGGATACGAACTCAAGACAAAGCGCTCGCGAAAACGCCAGGCGAGCGTCATACCAGTACGCCACGGGGACTCTCTTTGTAGGTCATATAGACGAGTCCGTTTTACTTTACTAAAGATTTACAGACAATCAACAAGTAATCCATATAACCTCTGCACAAGTTTTATGTGGTGAGTGTTGTCATCGCTCTATGGCCTCCAGCAAAACAAATATTTCCTCCAATACTTTTATTTAATTCTTTTTAGCTAAATTGTTAAATAAACTAACAAAAACTGTTACATGGGACCTGACGACTGAGTGGACAGCGCTCGGGATTCGTAGTCCTAAAGTTCCGGGTTCGATTCCCGGTGGAGGCGGAAATAAATAGGGTTTCTTTCGCCCTGATGCACCTGTTCACTTAACAGTAAATAGGTACCTAGCAGTTAGACAGATGATACGGGCTGCTTCCTGGGGTGTGTAACAAAAAGGAGGCCAGGTCGAGGACTGGGCCTCGGGGACGCTAAGCCCCGAAATAATCCCAAGATAACCTGAAGATAACCAAGATAACTGTCTACACAAAATGTCTCCAACTAGAGACTCGTAACACTGACCAACTTCGTACCTATTGTCTGGGTCCCAGGTTAGGTGAACAGGGCCATTTGACGATACGAAACCCGTTTAACCTTTTCTGTTCCGCCCGGGATTCGAACGCGGGAATTGCCGATTGTGAGTCGCTAACGAACCAGACAAGCATTGTAATTCAATGTAAGACTACATGTTCTAAAAAATTTCCGTCCACATGTGTTTTTGAATGCAACAATTCCTATTAGATGTTTAGATGTGTAATGAAATGAAACATGAAAATAAATTTTGATTATTTTATTAACAAGAAATATTAATACGAAATAATAATTATATTATATATATATATATATATATATATATATATATATATATATATATATATATATATATACATTGTAATTTAAAGAATATTTATTCATAGAGGGATCTTAAAATGTATTTATATTATGAATTAAAAATATTTATGTATCTACATCTAAATATATTATACTTGTATGATATAAAATAAACATTTGTTTAGAAATTACCGCCTTTAGTAGACGGTGGCCAGCCATCTACTGTAGACGGTGGCCAACCATCTACTGTAGACGGTGGCCAGCCATCTACTGTAGACGGTGGCCAGCCATCTACTGTAGACGGTGGCCAGCCATCTACTGTAGACGGTGGCCAACCATCTACTGTAGACGGTGGCCAGCCATCTACTGTAGACGGTGGCCAGCCATCTACTGTAGACGGTGGCCAGCCATCTACTGTAGACGGTGGCCAGCCATCTATGTCTTTATATGAAGCGAGTCTCTACAGTAAGAGACAGTCTGAGTGTAGCCTGTATAGCAAGACTGAGTGTAGCCTGCAGAGAAAGACAGAGTGTAAGTAAGTAATTATCAAAAAGAAGGCACCAACCCGGGTAGGCTATGTAGCACCATCAAATGTGCGGGATAATCAGAGGGCGCTAAATATCACCAAGGATGCCAAAACGAGAACAGAAACGCATAAGGTGAACGATATCAAAAATATCCGAGTCACCAAGAATACTATCGAGACAAGCGACCGCGAGGGACGGTCCGAAAACAAGACACACGCTCGTCCCGGAAGTCAGGACATTTAACAAGGATATGCACGACCGTGAGAGGGACAATGCAATTAGGACAATAAGGAGCAGGGCGGCGCTCCATTAAGTGTCTACGAGTTAAGCGATTATGGCCAATACGCAACTTCGCCAGAGCTGTTTCCCATCGCCAGTTACGGTGGCAGGAGAACGGCCACGAGGACACACAACCTTTAAGAGTACGTAGTTTGTTATCAGTAACAGACGACCAACAAGCCTGCCAACGGCTAAGAATGGAGGAATGGATAACCGGGTAAAAGTCGGAATAAGGAATAACTTTACGAGAGATGGGACAAGAGCGGACAGCTTCCCTGGCAGCAGCATCCACACGCTCATTTAAAGAGACACCAATATGGCTGGAACCCAACAAAACTCAACCATCTTAAATTAACTGTGAACAAGAGACAACCATTGATGGATCTCTACAACCACTGGATGAACCGGATTAAAGGACCCGAGAGCCATGAGGGCACTACGAGAGTCAACAACAACTACAAAGGAAGATTGACAACGAGAGAGCAGGAGATGAAGAGCATAGTGAATAGCATCAAGCTCCGCTGTAAAGATGCTAGTCTCCGGAGGTAAGCGACACATAAGTGTGATCAGGAAAAACAACAGAGTAGCCAACACCGTCCGCAGACTTAGACCCATCAGTGAAGACGGAAATGGAGTGCGAGTTAGAAGAAAAGTGCTCAAGGAAAAGGCGTTTTAGAACTGTAGGAGGGGTAAAAGCTTTAGTGATGTGGGTCAAGGGTGTACAAAACTGCGGAAGGGTGACTCTCCACAGGGGCAAAGAAGGAACAACACGGGGAGATATATTAGAAATACGAACCGAAAGAGAATAATGTAAGCGAGATAACTGGACAGAAAGAGGGAGGCAGTGAAGAGGAACAGGAACCGCAGGAGGGGTAAAAGTTAAAGTACGACAGAGGAGAGAGTAAGGATGTTGCAAGGATCGTGCAAGATAGCGAAGACAGTAGCGATCACGGCGGTCTTGGAGAGACAGGAAGCCAGTGTCAACATACAAGCTGAGGATGGGAGTCGAATGAAAGGCACCAGAACTGAGGCGCAACTCAGTATGGTGCAAAGCATCAAGACGGCGAAGAGTAGAAGGAGAAGCAGACGAGTAAGCAGGGCAACCATAATCGAGCTTAGACAGGACTAGAGAGGAATGTAAAGCAAGGCGAGTGCGCCTATCTGCTCACCAAGAAGTATGGGACAATACCCGAAGGAGGTCAAGGGCCTTAGAGCACTCAACACGGAGGTAAGAGATATATGGAGACCAAGACAAACGAGTGTCAAATAATAACCCCAAAAGCTTTGCGGAATCTTTGTACTCAAGGGGATGGCCATAAAGTGACAAAGTGGGACGAAGAACGACCCGTTTCCCAGTAAAAGCCATCTTGAGGTTATCTTGAGATGATTTCGGGGCTTTAGTGTCCCCGCGGCCCGGTCCTCGACCAGGCCTCCACCCCCAGGAAGCAGCCCGTGACAGCTGACTAACACCCAGGTACCTATTTTACTGCTAGGTAACAGGGGCATAGGGTGAAAGAAACTCTGCCCATTGTTTCTCGCCGGCGCCTGGGATCGAACCCAGGACCACAGGATCACAAATCCAGCATGCTGTCCGCTCGGCCGACCGGCTCCAATTGCACAAGTCTTAGTAGAAGAGAACTTGAAGCCATGATCGTAGGCCCAAGACGACACGGCATCAATCGCAAGTTGAAGCCGGCGTTGAAGGAGAGGCGAATCATCACCCTGACAGCAAAGGGTAAGATCATCGACATAGAGAGCAGAGAAGACGCCTGAAGGAAGAGAGGAAAGAAGACCATTGAGGGCAACCAGAAAAGAGTAGCGCTCAGAACACTACCTTGGGGCACACCTTCGTATTGCTGAAAAGAGTCAGAGAGAGAGGTACCAAGCCTCACCTGAAAGGAACGACAAGAGAGTAAGCTGCGGAGAAAGAGAGAGAGATGACCACGAAGGCCCAAAGAATGAAGCAGGGATAGAATATGACAACGCCATGTGGTGTCGTAAGCCTTTTCCAGGTCAAAAAGGACGACAACAACGGAGGTCTTCGCAGCAAAAGCAGTACGAATATAGACCTCCAAGTTCACCAGGACATCTGTTGTGCTGCGGCACTTGCTGAAACCAAATTGAGAAGGGGAGAGTTCGAACATTCGAACGTTCGAATGTTCGTTAACGGCAGTGTCTCTTCTAGGCTGCACGCTTACAGTGGACATCCCGAGCACAGTCCACATTCCACCAGGAAATGCACTTCCGCATTCCCCGAGAGGAAAAGCAAGGAATAGAGCGGAGAGTAGCATCGAAGACGGTGTCATAAAAAAGGAGGATGGCGCGAGGGAGAGGCAGAATGGAAAGGTCAGTGATATTAGCACGGACGGTAAAGTGGGTCCAGTCAGCCTCGGCAAACCACCACCTAGGGAAGGAAAGGGGAGGGTGAAAAGAGAAAAAGGAAACAAGGATGGGAAAATGGTCACTGCCATGGAGGTCATCAAGAACCTGCCACTCGAAATCTAAGTAAAGGGAAGACGAACAAGGAGAAAGATCAAGACAGGCAAGGGAGCAAGTCCGAGATTCCAAATGAGTGGGCTTACCAGAATTCAGAAGGGACAGGGAAGAAGAGAGGATGAATGGTTCAAGAAGGCGACCTCGGGTGTTTATCAGAACATCACCCCAAAGGGTATGTTGACAATCGAAATCACCTAGCAGGAGCGCAGGCTCCGGCAAGGAGTCCAGTAGGTGTTTCAGATCAGGAAGAGAAAGCGGGACACTCGGGGGGAGATAATGGAACAGACCGTGTACCATTTCCTCACAAAGATATGAACAGCAGAACAACGGAGAGGCGAAGGAAAAAGTAGGGGGACAAAGGGAACATCAGAGCGAATCAAGAGAGCAGAAGAGTTAGGTGCCCCCAGTAACAGCTGGGGAGGGAGAGAAAGGAATAGCCACGAAAGCGACCAGGACGAGCACCAAGCATTGGCTCCTGGAGACAAACACAAAGGTGCGAAAATCGTAAAAGCAGAAGTTGGAGATCAAGAAAATTGGCGTAATAACCACGAACGTTCCATTGAAGAATAGACATCGACAGGAAGAGAAAGGACAGCAACAGAGAATAAGGAAGAAACCTAGGTGAAAGAGGAACATAGCACGTTAAAGAAGATCAGGGTCGGGATCAGGGTCAGCAAAGTCAGGGTTAGGGGGCATGGGTAAACTGAGCAAAAACGGAGAAGGAAGCGGGAGAACAGACCAGAGGTGGGTGGGTGGAGTCCGGAGGTGGAGGAGGAAGAGGAAGAGGTGACAACCGAGAGGAGCAGTCAAGGACAGCAGGAGAAGGAGCAGAAAGAAGGGAGCACACCTCAGCAAGGGCAGCAACCGAGAGGGAAATGGGGACCAAAGAAACCTCCATAAATCTCCAGGGAGTGCAACCACCGAAACGGGAGGGAAGAGGCGAGAGAGTCAGAAGTTGGGGGCGAGGAAGAAAGCAAAGCCTTCTTACCTGCCGGGGAAGAGGAAGTAGAGGAGCCAGGCTTACACTTATGACTCAAAGAGACAGGTGTCCCAGCAACAACGTACTAGGCAACAGACTAGCGTCTCAACAGGAGAAGCAGAACGAGAGCAGACACGCTGGCCGGTGGGTAAGTGATGGACATCAGCTCGCACCGACAGATGGCATGGAGAGCCAATAGACTGAGGAGAAGGAAGGGAAGGAGGACTGGAGGGAAACGAGGAAGAAGACACAGGAGACACGACAGACTGGCTAGAAAGAAGAGGAACCCCAGACAGAGAGCCATAAGAGGGTCCCTTTGGGGCAGAACGCAAAGGAACAGAGGTAGCGGCAGTGGGTGCGTCTGGGTCTAAGGCCCGGAAACGGTTGTGAAACGGAGGAAGGCGGGAAGGACGAGGAGAGGAAGAGCCCAACATGTGAGCATAAGAGACGTTTGCATAAGGCGGGAGATGGCGAACCTGGTGCATCGCCTCAGGAAAAGACAAACGTTCCCGCTGTTTCAAGTTGAGGATGGCTGCCTCAAGCTTGTAATGCACACATGCGCGGGAGAAGGCAAGGTGGGCCTCACCGCAATTGAGGCAGTGAGCCTGGGAAGAAGTGCACTCCTACTTAGTGACCCTCGTCCCCACACATAGGACGGAGGAAGACAGTACTGAAGCAGCGGAGGACTCCATGCCCAAACCTCCAGCACCTATTACAGAGTTGAGGAGAGGGAATGTACTCCTGGACAGAGCACCTGGCACCAGCAAGAATGACAGAGCGGAAGGGTCCTACCATCAAAGGTAATCTTCACAACCCGAAGGAGCTGACGGCGACGACCACGAGGGGGACGAGCAAACGTGTCTACCTGGAGGACAGAATGGCCCTGGGCTTCGAGGATATGCCGAATATCATCGTGACAGTAATGCACATTCTGAACACCGGTTGCAACATGGGGTGGGGAGGAGAATAGTGCCAACAGTGGCATTCAACCGAGCGTTCTTGGAGACCCGAACGGGAGTCTCGCCAAGGCAGGATAAGGCAGCCAAGTGGAAGGCTGCATCCGGAGAAGGAGCAGCAATGACACGTGTACCAAGACGGGTGGGGTTGAAGGTAACAGAGGCATCTACTGAATCAACAAGATGCCTATGAAGGGAGAAATCGTCAGGAGGCGTAGAATTAAGAGGGAGGAGATCAAAGTATTTGGCCCATGAAGCGGGACCAAACAAGGCTTGATACACATCAGTATGGGAAGGAATTGAGCGAGTGTGGCCGCGGTGCAGAGTGCGGACGGCGTTGAGAACCCCCAGAGAGAGAGAGAGACAGAGGTTAAAAGGCGCAGTAGTCACAACGAGAGACTGAGCCATGCCAGGGGAAGAGGTGGTCACCACTGGTGGCTTGTGGCTCGATCCAACCACAGAGGAGGGAGGGGAGCTGAGGGGAGTAGTCGGGAGGGCCAAAGGCGGAACAAAGTCGGGGCCCAATGCAGCGGGGGCTACAAAGCCCGGTCTTCCAATACAGTTCGACACAGGGGCTTGGTCGCCCACCCCACGAACCTGAGAGGGTACAAGAGGAACATTCACAGACAAATACGAGAAGAAACACTTTCATTCACGAATGTGCCCCCACACCCACCATGGAGCCACAATTAGAGGCAGGACACTATCAAGCTATCGCCGATCATGCCGGGGCCTCCTAGGGGTGCGTCGTGAGTATATGCCCCAAAAACGCCACTTTAAGAACTGTCAGTCAGTCGAGATCGGGTTCAGTTACGGAAGGGGGATTGACAATAAAAGGTTCCCCCTCGCTCGAGACGTTTGGTACTACAGTTCTACGGGTCCAAGAGTATGCCTCCTCAAACACCCGGGCGTCAAAACAAGAGAAGGCCAAAAGAATGATCAAAACAGGCACAAGATCAGCAGGAAATGACAACGAGAGAGAAGAAGAAGGAGGGGGGGGGGAAATTAAACAAAAGGAAAAGGAAAAGGTGTCCAGCAGAATTAGAGAGGACAGCAGCAGGAGCACAAGGCTACAAAAAGGACAGAGGACTGTCTTAAGGAGCATCACACTCCGGCAGCCACCCACCAAGCCCCTTCACGGCAACAACGAGCTGGACAGGGAGGGAGGAGGCAGTAGAAGTCAGCAAGCAGGAGGCAGAAAGAGGCAGTAAATTTTCCTCCCGTAGAAAACGGAAATTTCATTGCCATGTCGCTACTAAATTCACCAGCTATTCTGCTGGCAATTATTCTTAGTACAGCAGTCGTTGGACTGTTAACATCATAAAAACATTTCACTTGAATTAACTTAATTATTAGTACCAAAATAGAGTAAATGTGACCTTTCTAACACTTCTTCTAACACTGGGAGGCCTTATCTTATTGTATGGTATTCCTGGTCCACCAGGTATAAACAAGGATGATCACACCAAACAATCCTGGTGGTTAAGGCTGGTATCATCACCAAGTACTGGTGTACCCAGTAACTGTTGCTTCCTCTTCCATTTTTCCTGTCAACGGGCACTTGCAACAATAGCAATAATCATATATATATGACAGCAATAACAGAGAAAATATTGCCAATTTAAATAAAGAGATGAGATATTACTCACTCGGGGTTGGTCGCTGCCCCTCGACGTATCTGGAGAACAAGGGCGTCAGTGGGATGGAGGCCAAAAGTCAGCCATTATTCTGAGACCAGAATCGCAGGAGCAGATCAACAGCTCCAATAATACTCTCCCTTGAATGAAGTGTTATGGAGAATAAATTAGCGCTACCATCATAAACACGCAGTCAACATCTAAACATGGGAAGTGTCTATCCGAAATTTTATCTAGTCATTTCTGGCCAGTAATGTTAGGTAGGATTATTTTCTGCTTAACACGTGGGGCAGCGCCCAACCTCGAGTGAGTAATATCTTATCTCTTTATTTAAATTGGCAATATTTCCTCTGTTATAGTTGTCATATATATATGATTATTGCTATTATTACAAGTGCCCTTTGACAGGAACAATAGAAGAGGAAGCAACAGTTACTGGGTACACCAGTACCTGGTGTTGATACCAGCCTCAACCACCAGGATTATTTGGTGTCATCATCCTTGTTTATACCTGGTGGACCAGGCCTGCCATACAATAAGATAAGATCTCCCATTGTTAATTACTAATATATGTAGTCTAATCCTGTATTAAATGTCAGTCAATCAATTTTGATTGAATACACGTATAAGTTTAATATAAACCCACCCTAATGTGTAAATGAGTCGATTTGTGAGAATTTGCGGAAACACAGTCCACAAGGTAAGGTAATTATCAAAAGAAAGCACCAAACCAGGAAGGCTATGTAGCACCATCAAATGTGCGGGATAATCAGAGGGCGCTAAATATCACCAAGGATGCCAAAACGAGAACAGAAACGCATAAGGTGAACGATATCAAAAATATCCGAGTCACCAAGAATACTATCGAGACAAGCGACCGCGAGGGACGGTCCGAAAACAAGACACACGCTCGTCCCGGAAGTCAGGACATTTAACAAGGATATGCACGACCGTGAGAGGGACAATGCAATTAGAACAATAAAGAGCAGGGTGACGCTCCATCAAGTGACCATGAGTTAAGCGAGTATGGCCAATACGCAACCTCGCCAGAGCCGTTTCCCATCGCCGGTTACGGTGGTAGGAGGACGGCCACGAGGACACACAACTCTTAAGAGTACGTAGTTTGTTACCAGTAACAGACGGCCAACAAGCCTGCCAACGGGTAAGGATGGAGGAATGAATAACTGGGTAAAAGTCGGAATAAGGAATACCTTTATGAGAGATGGGACAAGAGCAGATAGCTTCCCTGGCGGTAGCATCCGCACGCTTATTTAAAGAGACACCAATATGGCTGGGAACCCAACAAAACTCAACCGACTTAAATTTACTGTGAACAAGAAACAGCCATTGCTGGATCTCGACAACCACTGGATGAACTGGATTAAAGGACCCGAGAGCCATGAGGGCACTAAGAGAGTCAACAACAACTACAAAGGAAGATTGACAACGAAAAAGCAGGAGACGAAGAGCATAGAGAATAGCATCAAGCTCCGCTGTGAAGATGCTAGTCTCCGGAGGTAAGCGACACATAAGCGCAATCAGGAAAAACAACAGAGTAGCCAACACCGTCCGTAAACTTAGACCCATCGGTGAAGACGGAAACAGAGCGGGAGTGAGAAGAAAAGTGCTCAAGGAAAAGGCGTTTTAGAACCGTAGGAGGGATAAAAGCTTTAGTGATGCGGGTTAAGGATGTACAAAACTGCGGAAGGGAGACTCTCCACGGGGGCAAAGAAGGAACAACACGAGGAGAAATATTAGCAACACGAACTGAAAGAGAATCCTGTAAGCGAGATAACCGGACAGAAAGAAGGAGTGATAAAGAGGAACAGGGACCGCAGGAGGGGCAAAAGTTAAAGCACGACTGAGGCGATACAGTCCACAAAACATATCATATCATATGCAATCGAAATATATAAATTAACGTAAATATAAATTTTATATAAATTCTATATAAATTCATATAAATTAAATAAATATAAATCTCACAGGTTGGTTCCCTATAGGTAGTTAGCTAAGGAACAGTGATCACAAAGAATTCAGATTTAGCATAGAACAGAATAAATTTGTAGGAGAGCATTCTGTTCAAGTGCAAGATTTTCGAAAAGTTGATTTTAATGGCTAAGAAAACGTTCTTGTCTGTTAATATCAATCTGACTAACCCCCTGGGAACTAAATCAACCAGTCCTCACACTGAATGAATAGTAGTTTTGAAGCAATCGATCACGGCAACACGTCTGGAGCTCTAGGAATGTTCCGTGGCTCTGAGGGAGGCCCGCACACTTTTGGTCAAGAAACAGCAGCTAAAGTCTAGCATATGTCATGTTTGGGACGCCATTCACCATTACTAATGCTGTAACCGTAGGCGACAGAGTAACAGTATTGTACTTTAATTATCAGACATTTACCATCTCAATTATCTCCAACACAAACATGAAATGTATGCATGCTACCAGCAACAACGTCACAGCGTTATCAAACGTTGTCGACACAGAACACGGAGCTATAAGTGAGCCATTTCTATAGGCTTGGGGTGGAGAGAGTGGTCGAGGGCGAGATTGTCTATGCCTGAGGGGCAGGTCTCTCCAGGCTGGTCCACCATCCCCTTCCTCTCCTCACTGAAGACCTCCAGCACGTCCCGGAGCCTCCCGGCCTGGTGCAGGCGCTTGGTGACCCACGACACCGTCACCAGGCTCACCATCGTCACCAGCATGGACAGCGTCCTGACACACACAGGGAAGAGGAGAGAGTCTTGGTTACTGATCAAATTATCCAATCCTAACTCACAGTAAATATGATACTCAGAGTCGACCACTGTGGGGACTGAGTGTGTGTGGGTCACCATGGCGACTGAGTGTGTGTGGGTCACCATGGTGACTGAGTGTGTGTGGGTCACCATGGTGACTGAGTGTGTGTGGGTCACCATGGTGACTGAGTGTGTGTGGGTCACCATAGTGACAGAGTGTGTGTGGGTCACCATGGTGACTGAGTGTGTGTGGGTCACCATGGTGACTGAGTGTGTGTGGGTCACCATGGGGACTGTGTGTGTGTGGGTCACCATGGGGCCTGTGTGTGTGTGTGTGTGTCACCATGGTGACTGTGTGTGTGTGGGTCACCATGGGGACTGTGTGTGTGTGGGTTACCATGGTGACTGAGTGTGTGTGGGTCACCATGGTGACTGAGTGTGTGTGGGTTACCATGGTGACTGAGTGTGTGGGTCACGATGGTGACTGAGTGTGTGTGGGTCACCATGGGGACTGTGTGTGTGTGGGCCACCATGGTGACTGAGTGTGTGTGGGTTACCATGGTGACTGAGTGTGTGTGGGTCACCATGGTGACTGAGTGTGTGGGTCACCATGGTGACTGAGTGTGTGTGGGTCACCATGGGGACTGTGTGTGTGTGGGTCACCATGGGGCCTGTGTGTGTGTGTGCGTGTCACCATGGTGACTGTGTGTGTGTGGGTCACCATGGAGACTGTGTGTGTGTGTGTGTGTCACCATGGTGACTGTGTGTGTGTGGGTCACCATGGGGCCTGAGCGTGTGTGGGTCACCATGGGGCCTGTGTGAGTGTGGGTCACCATGGTGACTGTGTGTGTGTGGGTCACCATGGGGACTGTGTGTGTGTGGGTCACCATGGGGCCTGTGTGTGTGTGGATCACCATGGGGACTGTGTGTGGGTCACCATTAGGACAGTGTGTGTGTGTGGATCACCATGGGGACTGTGTGTGTGTGTGTGTGTGTCACCATGGTGACTGTGTGTGTGTGTGTCACCATGGTGACTGTGTGTGTGTGGGTCACCATGGGGACTGTGTGTGTGGGTCACCATGGGGACTGTGTGTGGGTCACCATGGGGACTGTGTGTGGGTCACCATAGGGACTGAGTGTGTGTGGGTCACCATGGGGACTGAGTGTGTGTGGGTCACCATGGGGACAGTGTGTGGGTCACCATGGTGACTGAGTGTGTGTGGGTCACCATGGGGACTGAGTGTGTGGGTCACCATGGTGACTGTGTGTGTGTGGTTCACCATGGGGACTGAGTGTGTGTGGGTCACCATTGGGCCTGTGTGTGTGTGGGTCGCCATGGGGACTGAGTGTGTGGGTCACCATGGTGACTGTGTGTGTGGGTCACCATGGGGCCTGTGTGTGTGTGGGTCACCATGGGGACTGAGTGTGTGGGTCACCATGGTGACTGTGTGTGTGGGTCACCATGGGGACTGTGTGTGTGGGTCACCATGGTGACTGTGTGTGTGGGTCACCATGGGGACTGTGTGTGTGGATCACCATGGTGGCTGAGTGTGTATGGGTCACCATGGGGACTGTGTGTGTGTGTGGATCACCATGGTGACTGAGTGTGTGTGGGTCACCATGGTGACTGTGTGTGTGTGTGGGTCACCATGGTGACTGAGTGTGTGTGGGTCACCATGGTGACTGTGTGTGTGTGTGGATCACCATGTTGACTGAGTGTGTGTGGGTCACCATGGGGACTGAGTGTGTGGGTCACCATGGTGACTGTGTGTGTGGGTCACCATGGCGACTGTGTGTGTGTGTGAATCACCATGGTGACTGAGTGTGTGTGGGTCACCATGGTGACTGTGTGTGTGTGTGGATCACCATGGTGACTGAGTGTGTGGGTCACCATGGGGACTGTGTGTGTGGGTCACCATGGTGACTGAGTGTGTGTGGGTTACCATGATGACTGAGTGTGTGTGGGTCACGATGGTGACTGAGTGTGTGGGTCACCATGGTGACTGAGTGTGTGTGGGTCACCATGGGGACTGTGTGTGTGTGGGTCACCATGGGGCCTGTGTGTGTGTGGGCGTGTCACCATGGTGACTGTGTGTGTGTGGGTCACCATGGGGACTGTGTGTGTGTGTGTGTGTGTGTCACCATGGTGACTGTGTGTGTGTGGGTCACCATGGGGCCTGTGTGTGTGTGGGTCACCATGGGGCCTGTGTGAGTGTGGGTCACCATGGTGACTGTGTGTGTGTGGGTCACCATGGGGACTGTGTGTGTGTGGGTCACCATGGGGCCTGTGTGTGTGTGGGTCACCATGGGGACTGTGTGTGGGTCACCATGGGGATTGTGTGTGGGTCACCATGGTGACTGAGTGTGTGTGGGTCACCATGGGGACTGTGTGTGTGGGTCACCATGGGGACTGAGTGTGTGGGTCACCATGGTGACTGTGTGTGTGTGGTTCACCATGGGGACTGAGTGTGTGTGGGTCACCATTGGGCCTGTGTGTGTGTGGGTCGCCATGGGGACTGAGTGTGTGGGTCACCATGGTGACTGTGTGTGTGGGTCACCATGGGGCCTGTGTGTGTGTGGGTCACCATGGGGACTGAGTGTGTGGGTCACCATGGTGACTGTGTGTGTGGGTCACCATGGGGACTGTGTGTGTGTGTGGATCACCATGGTGACTGAGTGTGTGTGGGTCACCATGGTGACTGTGTGTGTGTGTGGGTCACCACGGTGACTGAGTGTGTGTGGGTCACCATGGTGACTGTGTGTGTGTGTGGATCACCATGTTGACTGAGTGTGTGTGGGTCACCATGGGGACTGAGTGTGTGGGTCACCATGGTGACTGTGTGTGTGGGTCACCATGGTGACTGTGTGTGTGTGTGGATCACCATGGTGACTGAGTGTGTGTGGGTCACCATGGTGACTGTGTATGTGTGTGGATCACCATGGTGACTGAGTGTGTGGGTCACCATGGTCACTGTGTATGTGTGGATCACCATGGTGACTGAGTGTGTGTGGGTCACCATGGGGACTGTGTGTGTGTGTGGGTCGCCATGGGGACTGAGTGTGTGGGTCACCATGGTGACTGTGTGTGTGGGTCACCATGGGGCCTGTGTGTGTGTGGGTCACCATGGGGACTGAGTGTGTGGGTCACCATGGTGACTGTGTGTGTGGGTGACCATGGGGACTGTGTGTGTGTGTGGATCACCATGGTGACTGAGTGTGTGTGGGTCACCATGGTGACTGTGTGTGTGTGTGGGTCACCATGGTGACTGAGTGTGTGTGGGTCACCATGGTGACTGTGTGTGTGTGTGGATCACCATGATGACTGAGTGTGTGTGGGTCACCATGGGGACTGAGTGTGTGGGTCACCATGGTGACTGTGTGTGTGGGTCACCATGGTGACTGTGTGTGTGTGTGGATCACCATGGTGACTGAGTGTGTGTGGGTCACCATGGTGACTGTGTATGTGTGTGGATCACCATGGTGACTGAGTGTGTGGGTCACCATGGTCACTGTGTATGTGTGGATCACCATGGTGACTGAGTGTGTGTGGGTCACCATGGGGACTGTGTGTGTGTGTGGGTCACCATGGGGACTGTGTGTGTAGGTCACCAATCGTGACTGTGTGTGGGTCACCATGGTGACTGAGTGTGAGTCACCATGGGGACAGTGTGGGTCACCATGGGGACTGTGTGTGTGTGGGTCACCATGGGGACTGTGTGTGGGTCACCATGGGGACTGTGGGTGTGTGGGTCACCATGGGGACTGTGTGTGTGTGGGTCACCATGGTGACTGTGTGTGTGTGTGGATCACCATGTTGACTGAGTGTGTGTGGGTCACCATGGTGACTGTGTATGTGTGTGGATCACCATGGTGACTGTGTGTGTGTGGGTCACCATGGGGCCTGTGTGTGTGTGGGTCACCATGGGGACTGTGTGTGGGTCACCATGGGGATTGTGTGTGGGTCACCATGGTGACTGAGTGTGTGTGGGTCACCATGGGGACTGTGTGTGTGGGTCACCATGGGGACTGAGTGTGTGGGTCACCATGGTGACTGTGTGTGTGTGGTTCACCATGGGGACTGAGTGTGTGTGGGTCACCATTGGGCCTGTGTGTGTGTGGGTCGCCATGGGGAATGAGGGTGTGGGTCACCATGGTGACTGTGTGTGTGGGTCACCATGGGGCCTGTGTGTGTGTGGGTCACCATGGGGACTGAGTGTGTGGGTCACCATGGTGACTGTGTGTGTGGGTCACCATGGGGACTGTGTGTGTGTGTGGATCACCATGGTGACTGAGTGTGTGTGGGTCACCATGGTGACTGTGTGTGTGTGTGGGTCACCATGGTGACTGAGTGTGTGTGGGTCACCATGGTGACTGTGTGTGTGTGTGGATCACCATGTTGACTGAGTGTGTGTGGGTCACCATGGGGACTGAGTGTGTGGGTCACCATGGTGACTGTGTGTGTGGGTCACCATGGTGACTGTGTGTGTGTGTGGATCACCATAGTGACTGAGTGTGTGTGGGTCACCATGGTGACTGTGTATGTGTGTGGATCACCATGGTGACTGAGTGTGTGTGGGTCACCATGGTGACTGAGTGTGTGTGGGTCACCATAGTGACTGAGTGTGTGTGGGTCACCATGGTGACTGAGTGTGTGTGGGTCACCATGGTGACTGAGTGTGTGTGGGTCACCATGGGGACTGTGTGTGTGTGGGTCACCATGGGGCCTGTGTGTGTGTGTCACCATGGTGACTGTGTGTGTGTGGGTCACCATGGGGACTGTGTGTGTGTGGGTTACCATGGTGACTGAGTGTGTGTGGGTCACCATGGTGACTGAGTGTGTGTGGGTTACCATGGTGACTGAGTGTGTGGGTCACCATAGGGACTGTGTGTGTGGGTCACCATGGTGACTGAGTGTGTGTGGGTCACCATGGGAGACTGTGTGTGTGTGGGTCACCATGGTGACTGAGTGTGTGTGAGTTACCATGGTGACTGAGTGTGTGTGGGTCACCATGGTGACTGAGTGTGTGGGTCACCATGGTGACTGAGTGTGTGTGGGTCACCATGGGGACTGTGTGTGTGTGGGTCACCATGGGGCCTGTGTGTGTGTGTGCGTGTCACCATGGTGACTGTGTGTGTGTGGGTCACCATGGAGACTGTGTGTGTGTGTGTCACCATGGTGACTGTGTGTGTGTGGGTCACCATGGGGCCTGAGCGTGTGTGGGTCACCATGGGGCCTGTGTGAGTGTGGGTCACCATGGTGACTGTGTGTGTGTGGGTCACCATGGGGACTGTGTGTGTGTGGGTCACCATGGGGCCTGTGTTTGTGTGGATCACCATGGGGACTGTGTGTGGGTCACCATGGGGACAGTGTGTGTGTGTGGATCACCATGGGGACTGTGTGTGTGTGTGTGTGTCACCATGGTGACTGTGTGTGTGTGTGTCACCATGGTGACTGTGTGTGTGTGGGTCACCATGGGGACTGTGTGTGTGGGTCACCATGGGGACTGTGTGTGGGTCACCATGGGGACTGTGTGTGGGTCACCATAGGGACTGAGTGTGTGTGGGTCACCATGGGGACAGTGTGTGGGTCACCATGGGGACTGAGTGTGTGGGTCACCATGGTGACTGTGTGTGTGTGGTTCACCATGGGGACTGAGTGTGTGTGGGTCACCATTGGGCCTGTGTGTGTGTGGGTCGCCATGGGGACTGAGTGTGTGGGTCACCATGGTGACTGTGTGTGTGGGTCACCATGGGGACTGTGTGTGTGTGTGGATCACCATGGTGACTGAGTGTGTGTGGGTCACCATGGTGACTGTGTGTGTGTGTGGGTCACCATGGTGACTGAGTGTGTGTGGGTCACCATGGTGACTGTGTGTGTGTGTGGATCACCATGTTGACTGAGTGTGTGTGGGTCACCATGGGGACTGAGTGTGTGGGTCACCATGGTGACTGTGTGTGTGGGTCACCATGGCGACTGTGTGTGTGTGTGAATCACCATGGTGACTGAGTGTGTGTGGGTCACCATGGTGACTGTGTGTGTGTGTGGATCACCATGGTGACTGAGTGTGTGGGTCACCATGGGGACTGTGTGTGTGGGTCACCATGGTGACTGAGTGTGTGTGGGTCACCATGGGGACTGTGTGTGTGTGGGTCACCATGGTGACTGAGTGTGTGTGGGTTACCATGGTGACTGAGTGTGTGTGGGTCACGATGGTGACTGAGTGTGTGGGTCACCATGGTGACTGAGTGTGTGTGGGTCACCATGGGGACTGTGTGTGTGTGGGTCACCATGGGGCCTGTGTGTGTGTGTGCGTGTCACCATGGTGACTGTGTGTGTGTGGGTCACCATGGGGACTGTGTGTGTGTGTGTGTGTGTGTCACCATGGTGACTGTGTGTGTGTGGGTTACCATGGGGCCTGTGTGTGTGTGGGTCACCATGGGGCCTGTGTGAGTGTGGGTCACCATGGTGACTGTGTGTGTGTGGGTCACCATGGGGACTGTGTGTGTGTGGGTCACCATGGGGCCTGTGTGTGTGTGGGTCACCATGGGGACTGTGTGTGGGTCACCATGGGGATTGTGTGTGGGTCACCATGGTGACTGAGTGTGTGTGGGTCACCATGGGGACTGTGTGTGTGGGTCACCATGGGGACTGAGTGTGTGGGTCACCATGGTGACTGTGTGTGTGTGGTTCACCATGGGGACTGAGTGTGTGTGGGTCACCATTGGGCCTGTGTGTGTGTGGGTCGCCATGGGGACTGAGTGTGTGGGTCACCATGGTGACTGTGTGTGTGGGTCACCATGGGGCCTGTGTGTGTGTGAGTCACCATGGGGACTGAGTGTGTGGGTCACCATGGTGACTGTGTGTGTGGGTCACCATGGGGACTGTGTGTGTGTGTGGATCACCATGGTGACTGAGTGTGTGTGGGTCACCATGGTGACTGTGTGTGTGTGTGGGTCACCATGGTGACTGAGTGTGTGTGGGTCACCATGGTGACTGTGTGTGTGTGTGGATCACCATGTTGACTGAGTGTGTGTGGGTCACCATGGGGACTGAGTGTGTGGGTCACCATGGTGACTGTGTGTGTGGGTCACCATGGTGACTGTGTGTGTGTGTGTGGATCACCATGGTGACTGAGTGTGTGTGGGTCACCATGGTGACTGTGTATGTGTGTGGATCACCATGGTGACTGAGTGTGTGGGTCACCATGGTCACTGTGTATGTGTGGATCACCATGGTGACTGAGTGTGTGTGGGTCACCATGGGGACTGTGTGTGTGTGTGGGTCACCATGGGGACTGTGTGTGTAGGTCACCAATCGTGACTGTGTGTGGGTCACCATGGTGACTGAGTGTGAGTCACCATGGGGACAGTGTGGGTCACCATGGGGACTGTGTGTGTGTGGGTCACCATGGGGACTGTGTGTGGGTCACCATGGGGACTGTGTGTGTGTGGGTCACCATGGGGACTGTGTGTGTGTGGGTCACCATGGTGACTGTGTGTGTGTGTGGATCACCATGTTGACTGAGTGTGTGTGGGTCACCATGGGGACTGAGTGTGTGGGTCACCATGGTGACTGTGTGTGTGGGTCACCATGGTGACTGTGTGTGTGTGTGGATCACCATGTTGACTGAGTGTGTGTGGGTCACCATGGGGACTGAGTGTGTGGGTCACCATGGTGACTGTGTGTGTGGGTCACCATGGCGACTGTGTGTGTGTGTGAATCACCATGGTGACTGAGTGTGTGTGGGTCACCATGGTGACTGTGTGTGTGTGTGGATCACCATGGTGACTGAGTGTGTGGGTCACCATGGGGACTGTGTGTGTGGGTCACCATGGTGACTGAGTGTGTGTGGGTCACCATGGGGACTGTGTGTGTGTGGGTCACCATGGTGACTGAGTGTGTGTGGGTTACCATGGTGACTGAGTGTGTGTGGGTCACGATGGTGACTGAGTGTGTGGGTCACCATGGTGACTGTGTGTGTGTGGGTCACCATGGAGCCTGTGTGTGTGTGTGTGCGTGTCACCATGGTGACTGTGTGTGTGTGGGTCACCATGGGGACTGTGTGTGTGTGTGTGTGTGTGTCACCATGGTGACTGTGTGTGTGTGGGTCACCATGGGGCCTGTGTGTGTGTGGGTCACCATGGGGCCTGTGTGAGTGTGGGTCACCATGGTGACTGTGTGTGTGTGGGTCACCATGGGGACTGTGTGTGTGTGTGGGTCACCATGGGGCCTGTGTGTGTGTGGGTCACCATGGGGACTGTGTGTGGGTCACCATGGGGATTGTGTGTGGGTCACCATGGTGACTGAGTGTGTGTGGGTCACCATGGGGACTGTGTGTGTGGGTCACCATGGGGACTGAGTGTGTGGGTCACCATGGTGACTGTGTGTGTGTGGTTCACCATGGGGACTGAGTGTGTGTGGGTCACCATTGGGCCTGTGTGTGTGTGGGTCGCCATGGGGACTGAGTGTGTGGGTCACCATGGTGACTGTGTGTGTGGGTCACCATGGGGCCTGTGTGTGTGTGGGTCACCATGGGGACTGAGTGTGTGGGTCACCATGGTGACTGTGTGTGTGGGTCACCATGGGGACTGTGTGTGTGTGTGGATCACCATGGTGACTGAGTGTGTGTGGGTCACCATGGTGACTGTGTGTGTGTGTGGGTCACCATGGTGACTGAGTGTGTGTGGGTCACCATGGTGACTGTGTGTGTGTGTGGATCACCATGTTGACTGAGTGTGTGTGGGTCACCATGGGGACTGAGTGTGTGGGTCACCATGGTGACTGTGTGTGTGGGTCACCATGGTGACTGTGTGTGTGTGTGGATCACCATGGTGACTGAGTGTGTGTGGGTCACCATGGTGACTGTGTATGTGTGTGGATCACCATGGTGACTGAGTGTGTGGGTCACCATGGTCACTGTGTATGTGTGGATCACCATGGTGACTGAGTGTGTGTGGGTCACCATGGGGACTGTGTGTGTGTGTGGGTCACAATGGGGACTGTGTGTGTAGGTCACCAATCGTGACTGTGTGTGGGTCACCATGGTGACTGAGTGTGAGTCACCATGGGGACAGTGTGGGTCACCATGGGGACTGTGTGTGTGTGGGTCACCATGGGGACTGTGTGTGGGTCACCATGGGGACTGTGTGTGTGGGTCACCATGGGGACTGTGTGTTTCTGGGTCACCATGGAGACTGTGTGTGTGTGGGTCACCATGGGGACTGTGTGTGTGTGTGGATCACCATGGGGACTGTGTGTGTGTGGGTCACCATGGGGACTGTGTGTGGGTCACCATGGGGACTGTGTGTGTGGGTCACCATAGGGACACTGTGTGTGAGTCACCATGGTGACTGTGTGTGGGTCACCATGGTGACTGTGTGTGGGTCACTATGGTGACTGTGTGTGGGTCACCATGGGGACTGTGTGTGGGTCACCATGGTGACTGTGTGTGGGTCACCATGGTGACTGTGTGTGGGTCACCATGGGGACTGTGTGTGTGTGGATCACCATGGGGACTGTGTGTGTGTGGGTCACCATGGGGACTGTGTGTGTGGGGGTCACCATGGGGACTGTGTGTGTGGGGGTCACCATGGGGACTGTGTGTGTGGGTCACCATGGGGACTGTGTGTGGGTCACCATGGTGACTGTGTGTGGGTCACCATGGGGACTGTGTGTGGGTCACCATGGTGACTGTGTGTGGGTCACCACGGGGACTGTGTGTGTGTGGATCACCATGGGGACTGTGTGTGTGGGTCACCATGGGGACTGTGTGTATGGGGGTCACCATGGGGACTGTGTGTGGGTCACCATGGGGACTGTGTGTGGGGGTCACCATGGGGACTGTGTGTGTGGGGGTCACCATGGGGACTGTGTGTGTGGGTCACCATGGGGACTGTGTGTGTGGGTCACCATGGGGACTGTGTGTGGGTCACCATGGGGACTGTGTGTGTGGGTCACCATGGGGACTGTGTGTGGGTCACCATGGGTACTGTGTGTGGGTCATTATGGGGACTGTGTGTGGGTCACCATGGGGACTGTGTGTGGGGGTCACCATGGGGACTGTGTGTGGGTCACCATGGGGACTGTGTGTGGATCACCATGGGGACTGTGTGTGTGTGGGTCACCATGGGGACTGTGTGTGGGTCACCATGGGGACTGTGTGTGTGTGAGTCACCATGGGGACTATGTGTGTGGGGGTCACCATGGGGACAGTGTGTGGGTCACCATGGGGACTGTGTGTGGGGGTCACCATGGGGACTGTGTGTGGGTCACCATGGGGACTGTGTGTGGGTCACCATGGTGACTGTGTGTGGGTCACCATGGTGACTGTGTGTGGGTCACCATGGGGACTGTGTGTGGGTCACCATGGTGACTGTGTGTGGGTCACCATGGTGACTGTGTGTGGGTCACCATGGTGACTGTGTGTGGGTCACCTTGGGGACTGTGTGGGGGTCACCATGGGGACTGTGTGTGGCTCACCATGGGGACTGTGTGTGGGGGTCACCATGGGGACTGTGTGTGATGGGGGTCACCATGGGGACTGTGTGTGGGTCACCATTGGGACTGTGTGTGTGGGTCACCATGGGGACTGTGTGTGTGGGTCACCATGGGGACTGTGTGTGGGTCACCATTGGGACTGTGTGTGTGGGTCACCATGAGGACTGTGTGTGGGTCACCATGGGGACTGTGTGTGTGGGTCACCATGGGGACTGTGTGTGGGTCACCATGGGGACTGTGTGTGTGGGTCACCATGGGGACTGTGTGTGTGGGGGTCACCATGGGGACTGTGTGTGTGGGGGTCACCATAGGGAGTGTGTGTGGGTCACCATGGGGACTGTGTGTGGGGGTCACCATGGGGAATGTGTGTGTGGGTCACCATGGGGACTGTGTGTGTGTGGGTCACCATGGGGATTGTGTGTGGTTCACCATGGTGACTGAGTGTGTGTGTGGGTCACAATGGGGACTATGTGTGGGTCACCATGGGGATTGTGTGTGTGGGTCACCATGGGGACTTCGTTGTGGGTCACCATGGGGACTGTGTGTGGGGGTCACCAAGGGGACTGTGTGTGTGTGTGGGTCACCATGGGGACTGTGTGTGTGTGGGTCACCATGGTCACTGTGTGTGTGGGTCACCATGGTCACTGTGTGTGTGTGTGTGGATCACCATGGTGACTGAGTGTGTGTGGGTCACCATGGTGACTGTGTTGTGTGTGGAGCACCATGGTGACTGAGTGTGTGGGTCACCATGGTGACTGTGTGTGTGTGTGGATCACCATGGTGACTGAGTGTGTGTGGGTCACCATGGGGACTGTGTGTTTGTGTGGGTCACCATGGGGACTGTGTGTGTGTGGGTCACCATGGTGACTGTGTGTGGGTCACCATGGTTACTGAGTGTGAGTCACCATGGGGACAGTGTGGGTCACCATGGGGACTGTGTGTGTGGGTCACCATGGGGACTGTGTGTGGGTCACCATGGGGACTGTGTGTGTGGGTCACCATGGGGACTGTGTGTGTCTGGGTCACCATGGAGACTGTGTGTGTGTGGGTCACCATGGTGACTGTGTGTGGGTCACCATGGGGACTGTGTGTGTGTGGATCACCATGGGGACTGTGTGTGTGGGTCACCATGGGGACTGTGTGTGGGTCACCATGGGGACTGTGTGTGTGGGTCACCATGGGGACACTGTGTGTGGGTCACCATGGTGACTGTGTGTGGGTCACCATGGTGACTGTGTGTGGGTCACCATGGGGACTGTGTGTGGGTCACCATGGTGACTGTGTGTGGGTCACCATGGTGACTGTGTGTGGGTCACCATGGGGACTGTGTGTGTGTGGATCACCATGGGGACTGTGTGTTTGTGGGTCACCATGGGGACTGTGTGTGTGGGGGTCACCATGGGGACTGTGTGTGGGTCACCATGGGGACTGTGTGTGGGGGTCACCATGGGGACTGTGAGTGTGGGGGTCACCATGGGGACTGTGTGTGTGGGTCACCATGGGGACTGTGTGTGTGGGTCACCATGGGGACTGTGTGTGGGTCACCATGGGGACTGTGTGTGTGTGGGTCAAGTTGGGGACTGTGTGTGTGTGTGGGTCACCATGGGGACTGTGTGGGGGTCACCATGGGGACTGTGTGTGGGTCACCATGGGGACTGTGTGTGTGGGTCACCATGGGGACTGTGTGTGGGTCACCATGGGGACTGTGTGTGGGGGTCACCATGGGGACTGTGTGTGTGTGTGGGTCACCATGGGGACTGTGTGTGGGGGTCACCATGGGGACTGTGTGTGTGTGTGGGTAACCATGGGGACTGTGTGTGGGTCACCATGGGGACTGTGTGTGTGTGGGTCACCATGGGGACTGTGTGTGTGGGGGTCACCATGGGGACTGTGTGTGGGTCACCATGGGGACTGTGTGTGTGGGTCACCATGGGGACTGTGTGTGTGGGTCACCATGGGGACTGTGTGTGGGGGTCACCATGGGGACTGTGTGTGGGTCACCATGGGGACTGTGTGTGTGGGTCACCATGGGGACTGTGTGTGGGTCACCATGGGGACTGTGTGTGGGGTCACCATGGGGACTGTGTGTGGGTCACCATGGGGACTGTGTGTGGGTCACCATGGGGACTGTGTGTGTGTGGGTCACCATGGGGACTGTGTGTGGGTCACCATGGGGACTGTGTGTGTGGGTCACCATGGGGACTGTGTGTGTGGATCACCATGGGGACTGTGTGTGGGGGGGTCACCATGGGGACTGTGTGTGTGGGGGTCACCATAGGGACTGTGTGTGGGTCACCATGGGGACTGTGTGTGGGGGTCACCATGGGGAATGTGTGTGTGGGTCACCATGGGGACTGTGTGTGTGTGGGTCACCATGGGGACTGTGTGTGGATCACCATGGTACTGAGTGTGTGTGTGGGTCACCATGGGGACTGTGTGGGGGTCACCATGGTGACTGAGTGTGTGTGGGTCACCATGGGGACTGTGTGTGTGGGTCACCATGGTGACTGAGTGTGTGTGGGTCACCATGGGGACTGTTTGTGTGGGTCACCATGGGGACTGTGTGTGGATCACCATGGTGACTGAGTGTGTGTGGGTCACCATGGGGACTGTGTGTGTGGGTCACCATGGGGACTGTGTGTGGGTCACCATGGGGACTGTGTGTGTGGGTCACCATGGGGACTGTGTGTGTGGGGGTCACCATGGGGACTGTGTGTGTGGGGGTCACCATAGGGAGTGTGTGTGGGTCACCATGGGGACTGTGTGTGGGGGTCACCATGGGGAATGTGTGTGTGGGTCACCATGGGGACTGTGTGTGTGTGGGTCACCATGGGGATTGTGTGTGGTTCACCATGGTGACTGAGTGTGTGTGTGGGTCACAATGGGGACTATGTGTGGGTCACCATGGGGACTGTGTGTGTGGGTCACCATGGGGACTTTGTTGTGGGTCACCATGGGGACTGTGTGTGGGGGTCACCAAGGGGACTGTGTGTGTGTGTGGGTCACCATGGGGACTGTGTGTGTGTGGGTCACCATGGTGACTGTGTGTGTGGGTCACCATGGTGACTGTGTGTGTGTGTGTGGATCACCATGGTGACTGAGTGTG
The DNA here is from genome assembly GCF_040958095.1 of Procambarus clarkii. Classification (NCBI taxonomy): domain Eukaryota; kingdom Metazoa; phylum Arthropoda; class Malacostraca; order Decapoda; family Cambaridae; genus Procambarus; species Procambarus clarkii. The sequence continues at coordinate 24,923,039 of NC_091156.1, read as the reverse complement.
TGTGGGTCACCATGGTGACTGTGTTGTGTGTGGAGCACCATGGTGACTGAGTGTGTGGGTCACCATGGTGACTGTGTGTGTGTGTGGATCACCATGGTGACTGAGTGTGTGTGGGTCACCATGGGGACTGTGTGTTTGTGTGGGTCACCATGGGGACTGTGTGTGTGTGGGTCACCATGGTGACTGTGTGTGGGTCACCATGGTTACTGAGTGTGAGTCACCATGGGGACAGTGTGGGTCACCATGGGGACTGTGTGTGTGGGTCACCATGGGGACTGTGTGTGGGTCACCATGGGGACTGTGTGTGTGGGTCACCATGGGGACTGTGTGTGTCTGGGTCACCATGGAGACTGTGTGTGTGTGGGTCACCATGGTGACTGTGTGTGGGTCACCATGGGGACTGTGTGTGTGTGGATCACCATGGGGACTGTGTGTGTGGGTCACCATGGGGACTGTGTGTGGGTCACCATGGGGACTGTGTGTGTGGGTCACCATGGGGACACTGTGTGTGGGTCACCATGGTGACTGTGTGTGGGTCACCATGGTGACTGTGTGTGGGTCACCATGGGGACTGTGTGTGGGTCACCATGGTGACTGTGTGTGGGTCACCATGGTGACTGTGTGTGGGTCACCATGGGGACTGTGTGTGTGTGGATCACCATGGGGACTGTGTGTTTGTGGGTCACCATGGGGACTGTGTTTTTGGGGGTCACCATGGGGACTGTGTGTGGGTCACCATGGGGACTGTGTGTGGGGGTCACCATGGGGACTGTGTGTGTGGGGGTCACCATGGGGACTGTGTGTGTGGGTCACCATGGGGACTGTGTGTGTGGGTCACCATGGGGACTGTGTGTGGGTCACCATGGGGACTGTGTGTGTGTGGGTCACCTTGGGGACTGTGTGTGTGTTTGGGTCACCATGGGGACTGTGTGGGGGTCACCATGGGGACTGTGTGTGGGTCACCATGGGGACTGTGTGTGTGGGTCACCATGGGGACTGTGTGTGGGTCACCATGGGGACTGTGTGTGGGGGTCACCATGGGGACTGTGTGTGTGTGTGGGTCACCATGGGGACTGTGTGTGGGGGTCACCATGGGGACTGTGTGTGTGTGTGGGTCACCATGGGGACTGTGTGTGGGTCACCATGGGGACTGTGTGTGTGTGGGTCACCATGGGGACTGTGTGTGTGGGGGTCACCATGGGGACTGTGTGTGGGTCACCATGGGGACTGTGTGTGTGGGTCACCATGGGGACTGTGTGTGTGGGTCACCATGGGGACTGTGTGTGGGGGTCACCATGGGGACTGTGTGTGGGTCACCATGGGGACTGTGTGTGTGGGTCACCATGGGGACTGTGTGTGGGTCACCATGGGGACTGTGTGTGGTGTCACCATGGGGACTGTGTGTGGGTCACCATGGGGACTGTGTGTGGGTCACCATGGGGACTGTGTGTGTGTGGGTCACCATGGGGACTGTGTGTGGGTCACCATGGGGACTGTGTGTGTGGGTCACCATGGGGACTGTGTGTGTGGATCACCATGGGGACTGTGTGTGGGGGGGTCACCATGGGGACTGTGTGTGTGGGGGTCACCATAGGGACTGTGTGTGGGTCACCATGGGGACTGTGTGTGGGGGTCACCATGGGGAATGTGTGTGTGGGTCACCATGGGGACTGTGTGTGTGTGGGTCACCATGGGGACTGTGTGTGGATCACCATGGTACTGAGTGTGTGTGTGGGTCACCATGGGGACTGTGTGTGGGTCACCATGGTGACTGAGTGTGTGTGGGTCACCATGGGGACTGTGTGTGTGGGTCACCATGGTGACTGAGTGTGTGTGGGTCACCATGGGGACTGTTTGTGTGGGTCACCATGGGGACTGTGTGTGGATCACCATGGTGACTGAGTGTGTGTGGGTCACCATGGGGACTGTGTGTGTGGGTCACCATGGGGACTGTGTGTGTGTGTGTGGGTCACCATGGGGACTGTGTGTGGATCACCATGGTGAGTGTGTGTGGGTCACCATGGGGACTGTGTGTGTGTGGGTCACCATAGGGACTGTGTGTGGATCACCATGGTGACTGAGTGTGTGTGTGGGTCACCATGGGGACTGTGTGTGGATCACCATGGTGAGTGTGTGTGGGTCACCATGGGGACTGTGTGTGTGTGGGTCACCATAGGGACTGTGTGTGGATCACCATGGGGACTGAGTGTGTGTGTGGGTCACCATGGGGACTGTGTGTGGGTCACCATGGTGACTGAGTGTGTGTGGGTCACCATGGGGACTGTGTGTGTGGGTCACCATGGGGACTGTGTGTGTGTGTGGGTCACCATGGGGACTGTGTGTGGATCACCATGGTGAGTGTGTGTGGGTCACCATGGTTACTGTGTGTGTGTGGGTCACCATGGTGACTGAGTGTGTGTGGGTCACCATGGGGACTGTGCGTGTGTGGGTCACCATGGGGACTGAGTGTGTGTGGGTCACCATGGGGACTGAGTGGGTGTGGGTCACCATGGGGATTGAGTGGGTGTGGGTCACCATGGGGACTGAGTGGGTGTGGGTCACCATGGGGACTGAGTGGGTGTGGGTCACCATGGGGACTGAGTGTGTGTGGGTCACCATGGGGACTGTGTGTGGGTCACCATGGGGACTGAGTGTGTGTGGGTCACCATGGTGATTGTGTGTGTGTGGGTCACCATGGTGACTGTGTGTGTGTGTGTGTGTGTGTCACCATGGTGACTGTGTGTGTGTGTCACCATGGGGACTGAGTGTGTGTGTGTCACCATGGTGACTCTGTGTGTGGGTCACCATGGGGACTGTGTGTGTGTGTGTCACCATGGTGACTGTGTGTGTGGGTCACCATGGGGACTGTGTGTGGAAGTCACCATGGGGACTGTGTGTGGGGGTCACCATGGGGACTGTGTGTGTGTGTCACCATGGTGACTGTGTGTGGGTCACCATGGGGACTGTGTGTGTGTGGGTCACCATGTGGACTGTGTGTGTGTGTGGGTCACCATGGTGACTGTGTGTGTGTTTGTGTGTGTGTCACCATAGGGACTGTGTGTGTGTGTGTGTGTGTCACCACGGTGACGGTGTGTGTGTGTGTCACCATGGTGACTGTGTGTGTGTGTCACCATGGTGACTGTGTGTGTGTAGGTCACCATGGGGACTGTGTGTGTGGGTCACCATGGGGACTGTGTGTGGGTCACCATGGGGACTGTGTACTCACCTATATGTACTCACCTATATGTGCTTGCAGGATCGAGCATTGACTCTTGGATCCCGCCTTTCCATCTATCGGTTGTTTACAGCAATGACTCCTGTCCCATTTCCCTATCATACCTAGTTTTAAAAGTATGAATAGTATATGCTTCCACAACCTGTTCCGCAAGTGCATTCCATTTTTCTACTACTCTCACGCTAAAAGAAAACTTCCTAACATCTCTGTGACTCATCTGAGTTTCCAGTTTCCACCCATGTCCCCTCGTTCTGTTATTATTACGTGTGAACATTTCATCTATTTCCACTTTGTCAATTCCCCTGAGTATTTTATATGTCCCTATCATATCTCCTCTCTCCCTTCTTTTCTCTAGTGTCGTAAGGTTCAGTTCCTTCAGCCGCTCTTCATATCCCATCCCTCGTAACTCTGGGACAAGCCTCGTCGCAAACCTCTGAACCTTCTCCAGTTTCTTTATGTGTTTCTTCAGGTGGGGGCTCCATGATGGCGCGGCATACTCTTAGACGGGTCTCACGTAGGCAGTGTAAAGCGCCCTAAAAGCTTCCTCATTTAGGTTTCTGAATGAAGTTCTAATTTTCGCCAGTGTAGAGTACGCTGCTGTCGTTATCCTATTTATATGTGCCTCAGGAGTTAGATTAGGTGTCACATCCACTCCCAGGTCTCTTTCTCGAATCGTTACAGGTAGGCTGTTCCCCTTCATTGTGTACTGTCCCTTTGGTCTTCTGTCACCTGATCCCATTTCCATAACTTTACATTTACTGGTGTTAAACTCCAGTAGCCATTTCCCTGACCATCTCTGCAGCCTGTTTAAGTCCTCTTGGAGGATCCTACAATCCTCGTCTGTCACAACTCTTCTCATTAATTTTGCGTCATCTGCAAACATTGACATGTATGATTCCACTCCTGTAAACATATCATTTACGTAAATTAGAAAGAGGATTGGTCCCAGCACCGATCCTTGAGGTACTCCACTTGTTACTGTTCGCCAGTCCGACTTTTCGCCCCTTACCATTACCCTCTGGCTCCTTCCTGTTAGGTAGTTCTTCACCCATACTAGGGCCGTTCTGCTTACTCCTGCCTGCCTCTCAAGTTTGTATAGCAGTCTCATGTGCGGTACCGTATCAAAGGCCTTTTGGCAGTCAAGAAATATGCAGTCTGCCCAGTCTTCTCTGTCCTGCCTTATCCTTGTTACTTTATCATAGAATTCTAAAAGGTTTGTTAGGCATGATTTCCCTGTCCAGAACCCATGTTGGTGCTTGTTTACAAACCCAATGCTCTCCAGGTGCTCAGCAAGTCTTAGCCTAATTATTCTTTCAAGTATTTTGCAGGGGATGCTTGTCAGTGATACGGGTCTGTAGTTAAGTGCCTCCTCCCTATCACCTTTTTTGAAAATCGGTACGACATTTGCCTCCTTCCAGCAACTGGGCAATTCTCCCGACATAAGTGACTCATTAAAGATCATTGCCAGAGGCACGCTGAGAGCCTGCGCTGCCTCTTTAAGTATCCACGGTGATACTTTGTCTGGTCCAACAGCTTTATTTGCATCCAGTGTTGTCAACTGTTTCATTACATCCTCTGCTGTCACCTCTATATCTGATAGTCTTTCATCTTGGGTAATCTCTTCTAACAATGGGAGCTGCTCAGGCTCGGTTGTGAACACTCCATGGAATTTTGCATTCAGTACCTCGCAGATTTCCTTGTCGCTTTCTGTATATGCCCCTTCTGTTTTCCTCAGTCTTGTCACTTGGTCATTTACCGACATCTTCCTTCTTATATGGCTATGTAGTAATTTTGGTTGCTTTTTCGCTTTGACTGCAATATCATTCTCATAATTTCTTTCCAACACTCGTCTTATGTTAATGTAATCATTCCTAGCTCTGTTACATCTAATCCTGTTGTCCTCTGTCCTTTGTCTTCTGTACTTCCTCCACTCCCTCCTGCTTCTCACCTTTGCTTCCTGACACTGTCTATTAAACCATGGGTTATTATATTCCCTCCAGCTTTTTTCCTTTATTGTTGGAATAAATCTATCTTAAGCCTCCTTGCATTTCAATATGACTTGGTTCATCATACCTTGCACTATTTTTCCTCTAAGTTCTTCCTCCCACTGCACTTCTCCCAGGTAGTCCCTTATCCTTCTGTAGTCCCCTTTTCTGTAATCAAGTCTCCTTTCCCGGACCTCTTGTCCTTTGGTCACAATTTTAAGCTCCATCATGTAGTCAAAGACTAGGACACAATGGTCACTAGCTCCTAGTGGTATTTCATGTTCCAACTGCTCGATGTCTTCTACATTCTGAGTGATAATGAGATCTAATAGGCTGGGCGTATCCCCTCCTCTTTCCCTAGTATCTTCTTTCACATGCCGTGTTAGGAAATTCCTGTCAATAACGTCTACCAGCTTCGCTCCCCAGGTCTCCTCTCCGCCATGGGGATTCCTCGTTTCCCAATCTATCTCTCCGTCATTTAGGTCCCCCATGACCAGCAGCTTCGCTCTCATTCTATGCGCTAAAGTTGCTGCCCTCTGCAGTTCATCCATACATGTCTTGTTGCTGTCCTCGTACTCCTGCCTGGGCCTTCTACTGTTTGGTGGAGGATTGTAGAGTATCAAGATTACAATCTTCTTCCCATCCACTGTCAGAGTTCCATGTATGAAGCTTGTGCTTTCATTGGTACCCGGATTTTCCAGCTCATCAAACTTCCATTTCCGCTTTATTAGTAGTGTCACTCCTCCTCCCTGTCTCTGTGTCCTTTCTTTTCTTATCACCTGTGTGTGTGTGTGTGTGTGTGTGTCACCATAGGGACTGTGTGTGTGGGTCACCATGGTGACTGAGTGTGTGGGTCACCAATGTGACTGTGTGTGTGTGGGTCACCATGGGGACACTGTGTGTGTGGGTCACCATGGTGACTGAGTGTGTGTGGGTCACCATGGTGACTGTGTGTGTGTGTGTGTGTGTCACCATGGGGACTGAGTGTGTGTCACCATGGGGACTGTGTGTGTGTGGGTCACCATGGTGACTGAGTGTGTGTGGATCACCACGGTGACTGAGTGTGTGTGGGTCACCATGGGGACTGTGTGTGTGGGTCACCATGGGGACTGTGTGTGGGTCACCATGGGGACTGTGTGTGTGGGTCACCCTTGGGACTGTGTATGGGTCACCATGGGGACTGTGTGGGGGTCACCATGGGGACTGTGTGTGGGTCACCATGGGGACTGTGTGTGTGTGGGTCACCATGGGGACTGTGTGTGTGTGGGTCACCATGGGGACTGTGTGTGTGGGGGTCACCATGGGGACTGTGTGTGGGTCACCATGGGGACTGTGTGTGTGGGTCACCATGGGGACTGAGTGTGTGGGTCACCATGGGGACTGAGTGTGTGGGTCACCATGGGGACTGTGTGTGTGGGTCACCATGGGGACTGTGTGTGGGTCACCATGGGGACTGTGTGTGTGGGTCACCATGGGGACTGTGTGTGTGGGTCACCATGGGGACTGTGTGTGGGTCACCATAGGGACTGTGTGTGGGGGTCACCATTGTGACTGTGTGTGTGTGTGTGTGTCACCATAGGGACTGTGTGTGTGGGTCACCATTGTGACTGTGTGTGTGTGGGTCACCATGGGGACACTGTGTGTGTGGGTCACCATGGTGACTGAGTGTGTGTGGGTCACCATGGTGACTGTGTGTGTGTGTGTGGGGGTCACCATGGGGACTGAGTGTGTGTGGGTCACCATGGGGACTGTGTGTGTGTGGGTCACCATCTTGAGGTTATCATGAGATGATTTCGGGGCTTTTAGTGTCCCCGCAGCCCGGTCCTCGACCAGGCCTCCACCCCCAGGAAGCAGCCCGTGACAGCTGACTAACTCCCAGGTACCTATTTACTGCTAGGTAACAGGGGCATTCAGGGTGAAAGAAACTTTGCCCATTTGTTTCTGCCTCGTGCGGGAATCGAACCCGCGCTACAGAATTACGAGTCCTGCGCGCTATCCACCAGGCTACGAGGCCCCTCCATGGTGACTGAGTGTGTGTGGGTCACCACGGTGACTGAGTGTGTGTGGGTCACCATGGTGACTGAGTGTGTGTGGGTCACAATGGGGACTGTGTGTGGATCACCATGGTGAGTGTGTGTGGGTCACCATGGGGACTGTGTGTGTGTGGGTCACCATAGGGACTGTGTGTGGATCACCATGGTGACTGAGTGTGTGTGTGGGTCACCATGGGGACTGTGTGTGGGTCACCATGGTGACTGAGTGTGTGTGGGTCACCATGGGGACTGTGTGTGTGGGTCACCATGGGGACTGTGTGTGTGTGTGGGTCACCATGGGGACTGTGTGTGGATCACCATGGTGAGTGTGTGTGGGTCACCATGGTTACTGTGTGTGTGTGGGTCACCATGGTGACTGAGTGTGTGTGGGTCACCATGGGGACTGTGCGTGTGTGGGTCACCATGGGGACTGAGTGGGTGTGGGTCACCATGGGGACTGAGTGGGTGTGGGTCACCATGGGGATTGAGTGGGTGTGGGTCACCATGGGGACTGAGTGGGTGTGGGTCACCATGGGGACTGAGTGGGTGTGGGTCACCATGGGGACTGAGTGTGTGTGGGTCACCATGGGGACTGTGTGTGGGTCACCATGGGGACTGAGTGTGTGTGGGTCACCATGGTGATTGTGTGTGTGTGGGTCACCATGGTGACTGTGTGTGTGTGTCACCATGGGGACTGAGTGTGTGTGTGTCACCATGGTGACTGTGTGTGTGGGTCACCATGGGGACTGTGTGTGTGTGTGTCACCATGGTGACTGTGTGTGTGGGTCACCATGGGGACTGTGTGTGGAAGTCACCATGGGGACTGTGTGTGGGGGTCACCATGGGGACTGTGTGTGTGTGTCACCATGGTGACTGTGTGTGGGTCACCATGGGGACTGTGTGTGTGTGGGTCACCATGGGGACTGTGTGTGTGTGTGGGTCACCATGGTGACTGTGTGTGTGTTTGTGTGTGTGTCACCATAGGGACTGTGTGTGTGTGTGTGTGTGTCACCACGGTGACTGTGTGTGTGTGTGTCACCATGGTGACTGTGTGTGTGTGTCACCATGGTGACTGTGTGTGTGTAGGTCACCATGGGGACTGTGTGTGTGGGTCACCATGGGGACTGTGTGTGGGTCATCATGGGGACTGTGTACTCACCTATATGTACTCACCTATATGTGCTTGCAGGATCGAGCATTGACTCTTGGATCCCGCCTTTCCATCTATCGGTTGTTTACAGCAATGACTCCTGTCCCATTTCCCTATCATACCTAGTTTTAAAAGTATGAATAGTATTTGCTTCCACAACCTGTTCCCCAAGTGCATTCCATTTTTCTACTACTCTCACGCTAAAAGAAAACTTCCTAACATCTCTGTGACTCATCTGAGTTTCCAGTTTCCACCCATGTCCCCTCGTTCTGTTATTATTACGTGTGAACATTTCATCTATTTCCACTTTGTCAATTCCCCTGAGTATTTTATATGTCCCTATCATATCTCCTCTCTCCCTTCTTTTCTCTAGTGTCGTAAGGTTCAGTTCCTTCAGCCGCTCTTCATATCCCATCCCTCGTAACTCTGGGACAAGCCTCGTCGCAAACCTCTGAACCTTCTCCAGTTTCTTTATGTGTTTCTTCAGGTGGGGGCTCCATGATGGCGCGGCATACTCTTAGACGGGTCTCACGTAGGCAGTGTAAAGCGCCCTAAAAGCTTCCTCATTTAGGTTTCTGAATGAAGTTCTAATTTTCGCCAGTGTAGAGTACGCTGCTGTCGTTATCCTATTTATATGTGTCTCAGGAGTTAGATTAGGTGTCACATCCACTCCCAGGTCTCTTTCTCGAATCGTTACAGGTAGGCTGTTCCCCTTCATTGTGTACTGTCCCTTTGGTCTTCTGTCACCTGATCCCATTTCCATAACTTTACATTTACTGGTGTTAAACTCCAGTAGCCATTTCCCTGACCATCTCTGCAGCCTGTTTAAGTCCTCTTGGAGGATCCTACAATCCTCGTCTGTCACAACTCTTCTCATTAATTTTGCGTCATCTGCAAACATTGACATGTATGATTCCACTCCTGTAAACATATCATTTACGTAAATTAGAAAGAGGATTGGTCCCAGCACCGATCCTTGAGGTACTCCACTTGTTACTGTTCGCCAGTCCGACTTTTCGCCCCTTACCATTACCCTCTGGCTCCTTCCTGTTAGGTAGTTCTTCACCCATACTAGGGCCTTTCTGCTTACTCCTGCCTGCCTCTCAAGTTTGTATAGCAGTCTCATGTGCGGTACCGTATCAAAGGCCTTTTGGCAGTCAAGAAATATGCAGTCTGCCCAGCCTTCTCTGTCCTGCCTTATCCTTGTTACTTTATCATAGAATTCTAAAAGGTTTGTTAGGCATGATTTCCCTGTCCAGAACCCATGTTGGTGCTTGTTTACAAACCCAATGCTCTCCAGGTGCTCAACAAGTCTTAGCCTAATTATTCTTTCAAGTATTTTGCAGGGGATGCTTGTCAGTGATACGGGTCTGTAGTTAAGTGCCTCCTCCCTATCACCTTTTTTGAAAATCGGTACGACATTTGCCTCCTTCCAGCAACTGGGCAATTCTCCCGACATAAGTGACTCATTAAAGATCATTGCCAGAGGCACGCTGAGAGCCTGCGCTGCCTCTTTAAGTATCCACGGTGATACTTTGTCTGGTCCAACAGCTTTATTTGCATCCAGTGTTGTCAACTGTTTCATTACATCCTCTGCTGTCACCTCTATATCTGATAGTCTTTCATCTTGGGTAATCTCTTCTAACAATGGGAGCTGCTCAGGCTCGGTTGTGAACACTCCATGGAATTTTGCATTCAGTACCTCGCAGATTTCCTTGTCGCTTTCTGTATATGCCCCTTCTGTTTTCCTCAGTCTTGTCACTTGGTCATTTACCGACATCTTCCTTCTTATATGGCTATGTAGTAATTTTGGTTGCTTTTTCGCTTTGACTGCAATATCATTCTCATAATTTCTTTCCAACACTCGTCTTATGTTAATGTAATCATTCCTAGCTCTGTTACATCTAATCCTGTTGTCCTCTGTCCTTTGTCTTCTGTACTTCCTCCACTCCCTCCTGCTTCTCACCTTTGCTTCCTGACACTGTCTATTAAACCATGGGTTATTATATTCCCTCCAGCTTTTTTCCTTTATTGTTGGAATAAATCTATCTTCAGCCTCCTTGCATTTCAATATGACTTGGTTCATCATACCTTGCACTATTTTTCCTCTAAGTTCTTCCTCCCACTGCACTTCTCCCAGGTAGTCCCTTATCCTTCTGTAGTCCCCTTTTCTGTAATCAAGTCTCCTTTCCCGGACCTCTTGTCCTTTGGTCACAATTTTAAGCTCCATCATGTAGTCAAAGACTAGGACACAATGGTCACTAGCTCCTAGTGGTATTTCATGTTCCAACTGCTCGATGTCTTCTACATTCTGAGTGATAATGAGATCTAATAGGCTGGGCGTATCCCCTCCTCTTTCCCTAGTATCTTCTTTCACATGCTGTGTTAGGAAATTCCTGTCAATAACGTCTACCAGCTTCGCTCCCCAGGTCTCCTCTCCGCCATGGGGATTCCTCGTTTCCCAATCTATCTCTCCGTCATTTAGGTCCCCCATGACCAGCAGCTTCGCTCTCATTCTATGCGCTAAAGTTGCTGCCCTCTGCAGTTCATCCATACATGTCTTGTTGCTGTCCTCGTACTCCTGCCTGGGCCTTCTACTGTTTGGTGGAGGATTGTAGAGTATCAAGATTACAATCTTCTTCCCATCCACTGTCAGAGTTCCATGTATGAAGCTTGTGCTTTCATTGGTACCCGGATTTTCCAGCTCATCAAACTTCCATTTCCGCTTTATTAGTAGTGTCACTCCTCCTCCCTGTCTCTGTGTCCTTTCTTTTCTTATCACCTGTGTGTGTGTGTGTGTGTGTGTGTCACCATAGGGACTGTGTGTGTGGGTCACCATGGTGACTGAGTGTGTGGGTCACCAATGTGACTGTGTGTGTGTGGGTCACCATGGGGACACTGTGTGTGTGGGTCACCATGGTGACTGAGTGTGTGTGGGTCACCATGGTGACTGTGTGTGTGTGTGTGTGTGGCTCACCATGGGGACTGAGTGTGTGTCACCATGGGGACTGTGTGTGTGTGGGTCACCATGGTGACTGAGTGTGTGTGGATCACCACGGTGACTGAGTGTGTGTGGGTCACCATGGGGACTGTGTGTGTGGGTCACCATGGGGACTGTGTGTGGGTCACCATGGGGACTGTGTGTGTGGGTCACCCTTGGGACTGTGTATGGGTCACCATGGGGACTGTGTGGGGGTCACCATGGGGACTGTGTGTGGGTCACCATGGGGGCTGTGTGTGTGTGGGTCACCATGGGGACTGTGTGTGTGTGGGTCACCATGGGGACTGTGTGTGTGGGGGTCACCATGGGGACTGTGTGTGGGTCACCATGGGGACTGTGTGTGTGGGTCACCATGGGGACTGAGTGTGTGGGTCACCATGGGGACTGAGTGTGTGGGTCACCATGGGGACTGTGTGTGTGGGTCACCATGGGGACTGTGTGTGGGTCACCATGGGGACTGTGTGTGTGGGTCACCATGGGGACTGTGTGTGTGGGTCACCATGGGGACTGTGTGTGGGTCACCATAGGGACTGTGTGTGGGGGTCACCATTGTGACTGTGTGTGTGTGTGTGTGTCACCATAGGGACTGTGTGTGTGGGTCACCATTGTGACTGTGTGTGTGTGGGTCACCATGGGGACACTGTGTGTGTGGGTCACCATGGTGACTGAGTGTGTGTGGGTCACCATGGTGACTGTGTGTGTGTGTGTGGGGGTCACCATGGGGACTGAGTGTGTGTGGGTCACCATGGGGACTGTGTGTGTGTGGGTCACCATCTTGAGGTTATCATGAGATGATTTCGGGGCTTTTAGTGTCCCCGCAGCCCGGTCCTCGACCAGGCCTCCACCCCCAGGAAGCAGCCCGTGACAGCTGACTAACTCCCAGGTACCTATTTACTGCTAGGTAACAGGGGCATTCAGGGTGAAAGAAACTTTGCCCATTTGTTTCTGCCTCGTGCGGGAATCGAACCCGCGCTACAGAATTACGAGTCCTGCGCGCTATCCACCAGGCTACGAGGCCCCTCCATGGTGACTGAGTGTGTGTGGGTCACCACGGTGACTGAGTGTGTGTGGGTCACCATGGTGACTGAGTGTGTGTGGGTCACCATGGTGACTGAGTGTGTGTGGGTCACCATGGGGACTGTGTGTGTGGGTCACCATGGGGACTGAGTGTGTGTGGGTCACCATGGGGACTGTGTGTGTGGGTCACCACGGTGACTGAGTGTGTGTGGGTCACCATGGGGACTGTGTGGGGGTCACCATGGGGACTGAGTGTGTGTGGGTCACCATGGGGACTGTGTGTGTGGGTCACCATGGGGACTGTGTGTGGGTCACCATGGGGACTGTGTGTGTGGGTCACCATGGGGACTGTGTGTGGGTCACCATGGGGACTGTGTGTGGGGGTCACCATGGGGACTGTGTGTGTGGGTCACCATGGGGACTGTGTGTGGGTCACCATGGGGACTGTGTGTGTGGGTCACCATGGGGACTGTGTGTGGGTCACCATGGGGACTGTGTGTGGGGGTCACCATGGGGACTGTGTGTGGGTCACCATGGGGACTGTGTGTGGGGGTCACCATGGGGACTGTGTGTGGGTCACCATGGGGACTGTGTGTGGGGGTCACCATGGGGACTGTGTGGGGGTCACCATGGGGACTGTGTGTGGGGGTCACCATGGGGACTGTGTGGGGGTCACCATGGGGACTGTGTGTGGGTCACCACGGGGACTGTGTGGGGGTCACCATGGGGACTGTGTGTGTGGGTCACCATGGGGACTGTGTGGGGGTCACCATGGGGACTGTGAGTGGGGGTCACCATGGGGACTGTGTGGGGGTCACCATGGGGACTGTGTGTGGGGGTCACCATGGGGACTGTGTGGGGGTCACCATGGGGACTGTGTGTGGGGGTCACCATGGGGACTGTGTGGGGGTCACCATGGGGACTGTGTGTGTGGGTCACCATGGGGACTGTGTGTGTCACCATGGGGACTGTGTGTGTGGGTCACCATGGGGACTCAGTACTGGAAGTACAGCATGGGGATCTAACATGTAGGTAATAAAGTGTGATCTGTGAACCTAATGTATAATTACTGGAAGTGGAGTATATTAACCTATTGTGTAGGTACTGGAATTGGGATGTGGTGAACTTAATTTCTATGTACTGGAAGTGGGACATGATAAGCCTAAAGGGGAAGTACTGGCAGCTGGGTGTGCCAGGCCACTTGAAGAGGAAGTACTGGAAGTGCTGCACTTGGTGTGTAGTGACTTGGTTGACGAGGAAGTACTGGAAGCTGGCAGAAGAAATAAGCCTGAATGTGAGGTACCGGGTTCGATTCCCTCCTTGAAGTACTGGAGGCTGGGAGTAGTACTCCTGGTGAGACACTTAACCTGGAGTGGAATAACTGGGGCTGGGAGCGGTACTTTCCTGGTGGATGTGACCTGTAGGGGAAGACTGGAAGTAGTACTCTGCTTAGGTACTTTACCTGAAGGGGAAGTACTGGACTCCGTCCCTGAAGTACGGGTACTGGATGACTGGAGGAAGTCCCAGTACTTTCTCGCCTCCTGCAACACAAACCATAATATTACTCCCTCTCCACACATGCTCCACACCTGATAAATACCCTCTACTCTATACCCTCACCACACCTAGAGATATAGACAAGGACACACACCACTATGGTCACTCACTGCCCCACACACCACTATTGTCACTCACTGGCCCTCACACCACTCTGGTCACTCACTGGCCCTCATACTACTATGGTCACTCACTGGCCCTCACACCACTATGGTCACTCACTGGCCCTCACACAACTATGGCCACTCACTGCCCCACACACCACTATGGTCACTCACTGCCCCACACACCACTATGATCACTCACTGGCCCTCACACCACTATGGTCACTCACTGGCCCTCACACCACTATGGTCACTCACTGGCCCTCATACCACTATGGTCACTCACTGGCCCTCACACCACTATGGTCACTCACTGGCCCTCACACAACTATGGCCACTCACTGGCCCTCACACAACTATGGCCACTCACTGCCCCACACACCACTATGGTCACTCACTGGCCCTCACACAACTATCGCCACTCACTGCCCCACACACCACTATGGTCACTCACTGGCCCTCACACAACTATGGCCACTCACTGGCCCACACACCACTATGGTCACTCACTGCCCCACACACCACTATGGTCACTCACTGGCCCTCACACAACTATGGTCACTCACTGCCCCACACACCACTATGGTCACTCACTGGCCCACACACCACTATGGTCACTCACTGGCCCTCACACAACTATGGCCACTCACTGGCCCTCACACAACTATGGCCACTCACTGCCCCACACACCACTATTGTCACTCACTGGCCCTCACACCACTCTGGTCACTCACTGGCCCTCACACCACTATGGCCACTCACTGTCCCACACACCACTATTGTCACTCACTGGCCCTCACACCACTATGGTCACTCACTGGCCCTCGCACCACTATGGCCACTCACTGTCCCACACACCACTATTGTCACTCACTGGCCCTCACACCACTCTGGTCACTCACTGGCCCTCACACCACTATGGTCACTCACTGCCCCACACACCACTATGGTCACTCACTGGCCCTCACACAACTATGGCCACTCACTGTCCCACACACCACTATTGTCACTCACTGGCCCTCACACCACTATGGTCACTCACTGGTCCTCACACCACTATGGCCACTCACTGGCCCACACACCACTATGGTCACTCACTGGCCCTCACACCACTATGGTAACTCACTGGCCCTCACACCACTATGGTCACTCACTGGCCCTCACACCACTCTGGTCACTCACTGGCCCTCATACCACTATGGTCACTCACTGGCCCTCACACCTCTATTGTCACTCACTGGCCCTCACACCACTATGGTCACTCACTGGCCCACACACCACTATGGTCACTCACTGGCCCTCACACCACTATGGTCACTCACTGTCCCTCACACCACTATGGTCACTCACTGGCCCTCACACCACTATTGTCACTCACTGGCCCTCATACCACTATGGTCACTCACTGGCCATCACACCACTATTGTCACTCACTGGCCCTCATACCACTATGGTCACTCACTGTCCCACACACCACTATTATCACTCACTGGCCCTCATACCACTATGGTCACTCACTGGCCCTCACACCACTCTGGTCACTCACTGGCCCTCATACCACTATGGTCACTCACTGGCCCTCACACCACTATTGTCACTCACTGGCCCTCATACCACTATGGTCACTCACTGGCCCTAACACCACTATTGTCACTCACTGGCCCTCACACCACTATTGTCACTCACTGGCCCACACACCACTATGGCCACTCACTGTCCCACACACCACTATTGTCACTCACTGGCCCTCACACCACTATGGTCACTCACTGGCCCTCACACCACTATGGCCACTCACTGGCCCACACACCACTATGGTCACTCACTAGCCCTCACACCACTATGGTCACTCACTGGCCCTCACACCACTATGGTCACTCACTGGCCCTCACACCACTCTGGTCACTCACTGGCCCTCATATCACTATGGTCACTCACTGGCCCTCACACCACTATTGTCACTCACTGGCCCTCACACCACTATGGTCACTCACTGGCCCACACACCACTATGGTCACTCACTGGCCCTCACACCACTATGGTCACTCACTGGCCCACACACCACTATGGTCACTCACTGGCCCTCACACCACTCCGGTCACTCACTAGCCCTCATACCACTATGGTCACTCACTGGCCCTCACACCACAATTGTCACTCACTGGCCCTCATACCACTATGGTCACTCACTGGCCCTCACACCACTATTGTCACTCACTGGCCCTCATACCACTATGGTCACTCACTGTCCCACACACCACTATTATCACTCACTTGCCCTCACACCACTATTGTCACTCACTGGCCCTCACACCACTATTGTCACTCACTGGCCCACGCACCACTATGGTCACTCACTGGCCCTCACACCACTATTGTCACTCACTGGCCGTCACACACCACTATGGTCACTCACTGGCCCACACACTACTATTATCACTCACTGGCCCTCACACCACTATTGTCACTCACTGGCCCCTCACACCACTATTGTCACTCACTGGCCCCTCACACCACTATGGCCACTCACTGGCCCTCACACCACTATGGTCACTCACTGGCCCACACACCACTATGGTCACTCACTGGCCCTCACACCACTATTGTCACTCACTGGCCCTCACACCACTATGGCCACTCACTGGCCCTCACACCACTATGGTCACTCACTGGCCCTCACACCACTATGGTCACTCACTGGCCCACACACCACTATGGTCACTCACTGGCCCTCACACCACTATGGTCACTCACTGGCCCTCATTCCACTATTGTCACTCACTGGCCCTCACACCACTATGGTCACTCACTGGCCCACACACCACTATGGTCACTCACTGGCCCTCACACTACTATTGTCACTCACTGGCCCTCACACTACTATGGTCACTCACTGGCCCTCATACCACTATAGTCACTCACTGGAACACACACTACTATGGTCACTCACTGACCCACACACTACTATGGTCACTCACTGGCCCACACACCACTATGGCCACTCACTGGCCCTCACACCACTACGGTCACTCACTGGCCCACACACCACTATGGTCACTCACTGGCCCTCACACTACTATGGTCACTCACTGGCCCACACACCACTCTGGTCACTCACTGGCCCTCACACCACTATGGCCACTCACTGGCCCACACACACCACTATTGTCACTCACTGGCCCACACACCACTATGGTCACTCACTGGCCCACACACCACTATGGTCACTCACTGGCCCACACACCACTATGGTCACTCACTGGCCCTCACACCACTATGGTCACTCACTGGCCCACAAACCACTATGGTCATTCACTGGCCCACACACCACTATGGTCACTCACTGGCCCACACACCACTATGGTCACTCACTGGCCCACAAACCACTATGGTCACTCACTGGCCCACACACCACTATGGTCACTCACTGGCCCACACACCACTATGGTCACTCACTGGCCCTCACACCACTATGGTCACTCACTGGCCCACACACCACTACGGTCACTCACTGGCCCACACACCACTATGGTAACTCACTGGCCCTCACACTACTATGGTCACTCACTGGCCCACACACCACTATGGTCACTCACTGGCCCTCACACTACTATGGTCACTCACTGGCCCACACACCAGTATGGTCACTCACTGGCCCTCACACCACTATGGTCACTCACTGGCCCACACACCACTATGGCCACTCACTGGCCCTCACACCACTATGGTCACTCACTGGCCCTCACACACCACTATGGTCACTCACTGGCCCTCACACCACTATGGTCACTCACTGGCCCTCACACCACTATGGTCACTCACTGGCCCTCACACCACTCACTAACCCTCACTTGAGAACGTGTGTGTACACAGCAACACTGGAGAACGTGTGGGTGTACACAGCACCACTGGAGAACGTGTGGGTGTACACAGCACCACTGGAGAACGTGTGGGTGTACACAGCAACACTGGAGCACGTGTGTGTGTACACAGCAACACTGGAGAACGTGTGTGTGTACACAGCACCACTGGAGAACGTGTGTGTGTACACAGCAACACTGGAGAACGTGTGTGTGTACACAGCAACACTGGAGAACGTGTGTGTGTACACAGCAACACTGGAGAACGTGTGGGTGTACACAGCACCACTTGAGAACGTGTGTGTGTACACAGCAACACTGGAGAACGTGTATGTGTACACAGCAACACTGGAGAACGTGTGTGTGTACACAGCAACACTGGAGAACGTGTGGGTGTACACAGCAACACTGGAGAACGTGTGTGTGCACACAGCAACACTGGAGAACGTGTGTGTGTACACAGCAACACTGGAGAACGTGTGTGTGTACACAGCAACACTGGAGAACGTGTGTGTGTACACAGCAACACTGGAGAACGTGTGTGTGTACACAGCAACACTGGAGAACGTGTATGTGTACACAGCAACACTGGAGAACGTGTGGGTGTACACAGCAACACTGGAGAACGTGTGGGTGTACACAGCAACACTGGAGAACGTGTGTGTGTACACAGCAACACTGGAGAACGTGTATGTGTACATAGCAACACTTGAGAACGTGTGGGTGTACACAGCAACACTTGAGAACGTGTGTGTGTACACAGCAACACTGGAGAACGTGTGTGTGTACACAGCAACACTGGAGAACGTGTGGGTGTACACAGGCATGAGAGGGGGGGGCGGGGGACTCACCCAGGATCCTGAGGGTGAACCCCAGGAAGTAGGCGGCGATGGAGCCGTAGGTGTTGACGTGGTCGGGGGCGTGCACGGCCAGCGTCAGCTGCGGGAACAACATCACGTACACCAGGTCCCCGCACAGGTAGCTGGGGGAGGAGACGGTTCATTATACTGGTAGCTGGGGGAGGAGACGGTTCATTATACTGGTAGCTGGGGGAGGAGACGGTTCATTATACTGGTAGCTGGGGGAGGAGACGGTTCATTATATTGGTAGCTGGGGGAGGAGACGGTTCATTATACTGGTAGCTGGGGGAGGAGACGGTTCATTATATTGGTAGCTGGGGGAGGAGACGGTTCATTATACTGGTAGCAGGGGGAGGAGACGGTTCATTATACTGGTAGCTGGGGGAGGAGACGGTTCATTATACTGGTAGCTGGGGGAGGAGACGGTTCATTATATTGGTAGCTGGGGAGGAGACGGTTCATTATACTGGTAGCTGGGGGAGGAGACGGATCATTATATTGGTAGCTGTGGGGGGAGACGGTTCATTATATTGGTAGCTGGGGGAGGAGACGGTTCATTATATTGGTAGCTGGGGAAGGAGACGGTTCATTATATTGGTAGCAGGGGGAGGAGACGGTTCATTATACTGGTAGCTGGGGGAGGAGACGGTTCATTATATTGGTAGCTGGGGAGGAGACGGTTCATTATACTGGTAGCTGGGGGAGGAGACGGATCATTATATTGGTAGCTGTGGGGGGAGACGGTTCATTATATTGGTAGCTGGGGGAGGAGACGGTTCATTATATTGGTAGCTGGGGGAGGAGACGGTTCATTATAGTGGTAGCTGGGGAGGAGACGGCTCATTATACTGGTAGCTGGGGGAGGAGACGGTTCATTATTCAGGAAGCTGGGGGAGGAGACAGCTCATTATACAGGTAGCTGGGGGAGGACACGGTTCATTATACTGGTAGCTGGGGGAGGAAACGGTTCATTATACAGGTAGCGGGGGGAGGAGACGGTTCATTATACTGGTATCTGGGGAAGGAGACGACTCATTATACTGGTAGCTGGGGGAGGAGAAGGCTCATTATACAGATAGCTGGGGGAGGAGACGGCTCATTTTACTGGTAGCTGGGGGAGGAGACGGTTCATTATACTGGTTGCTGGGGAGGAGACGGTTCATTATACTGGTAGCTGGGGAGGAGACGGTTCATTATACTGGTTGCTGGGGGAGGAGACGGCTCATTATACTGGTAGCTGGGGGAGGAGACGGCTCATTATACTGGTAGCTGGGGGAGGAGACGGTTCATTACACTGGTTGCTGGGGAGGAGACGGTTCATTATACTGGTAGCTGGGGAGAAGACGGTTCATTATATTGGTAGCTGGGGGAGGAGACCGTTCTTTATACTGGTAACTGGGGGGAAGAGACGGTTCATTATACTGGTGGCTGGGGGAGGAGACGGCTCATTATATTGAATGCTGGGGGAGGAGACGGTTCATTATACAGGTAGCTGGGGAAGGAGACGGCTCATTATACTGGTAACTGGGGGTAGGAGACGGTTCATTACACAGGTAGCTGGGGAGGAGACGGTTCATTATATTGAATGCTGGGGGAGGAGACGGTTCATTATACAGGTAACTGGGGGAGAGGACGGTTCATTATACAGGTAACTGGGAGAGGAGAAGGTTCATTACACAGGTAGCTGGGGGAGGAGACGGCTCATTATACAGGTATCTGGGGGAGGAGACGGTTCATTATACAGGTAGCTGGGGAGGAGACGGTTCATTATACTGGTAGCTGGGGGAGGAGACGGTTCATTATACAGGTAACTGGGGGAGGAGACGGTTCATTATACAGGTAGCGGAGGGGAGGAGACGGTTCATTATATAGGTAGCTAGGGGAGGAGACGGTTCATTATACAGGTAGCTAGGGGAGGAGACGGTTCATTATATAGGTAGCTAGGGGAGGAGACGGTTCATTATACAGGTAGCTGGAGAGGAGACGTTCATTATACAGGTAGCTGGGGGAGGAGACAGTTCATTATACAGGTAGCTGGGGGAGGAGACAGTTCATTATACAGGAAGCTAGGGAGGAGACGGTTCATTATACTGGTAGCTGGGGGAGGAGACGGTTCATTATACTGTTTACTGGGGGAGGAGGCGGTTCATTACACAGGTAGCTGGGGAGGAGACGGTTCATTATACAGGTAGCTGGGGAAGAGACGGGGGAGGAGCTTGGGGAGGAGACGGCTCATTATACAGGTATCTGGGGGAGGAGACGGTTCATTATACAGGTAGCTGGGGAGGAGACGGTTCATTATACTGGTAGCTGGGGGAGGAGACGGTTCATTATACAGGTAACTGGGGGAGGAGACGGTTCATTATACAGGTAGCTGGGGAGGAGACGGTTCATTATACTGGTAGCTGGGGGAGGAGACGGTTCATTATACAGGTAACTGGGGGAGGAGACGGTTCATTATACAGGTAGCTGAGGGGAGGAGACGGTTCATTATATAGGTAGCTAGGGGAGGAGACGGTTCATTATACAGGTAGCTGGGGAGGAGACGGTTCATTATATAGGTAGCTAGGGGAGGAGACGGTTCATTATACAGGTAGCTGGAGAGGAGACGTTCATTATACAGGTAGCTGGGGGAGGAGACAGTTCATTATACAGGTAGCTGGGGGAGGAGACAGTTCATTATACAGGAAGCTAGGGAGGAGACGGTTCATTATACTGGTAGCTGGGGGAGGAGACGGTTCATTATACTATTAACTGGGGGAGTAGGCGGTTCATTACACAGGTAGCTGGGGGAGGAGACGGTTCATTATACAGGTAGCTGGGGAAGAGACGGTTCTTTATACAGGTAGCTGGGGGAGGAGACGGTTCTTTATACAGGTAGCTGGGGAGGAGACGGTTCATTATACAGGTAGCTGGAGGAGGAGACGGTTTATTATACTGGTAGCTGGGGGAGGAGACGGTTCAATATACAGGTAGCTGGGGGAGGAGACGGTTCATTATACTGGTAGCTGGAGGAGGAGACGGTTCAATATACAGGTAGCTGGGGAGGAGACGGTTCATTATACAGGTAGCTGGGGGAGGAAACGGTTCATTATACAGATAGCTGAGGGAGGAGACGGTTCATTATACATGTAACTGGGAAAGGAGACGGTTCATTATACAGGTAATTGGAGGAGGAGACGGTTCACTTTACAGGTAGCTGGGGAACGAAACGGTTCATTATACAGGTAGCTGGGGAAGGAGACGGTTCATTATACTGGTAACTGGGGGAGGAGACTGTTCATTATACAAGTAGCTAGGGAGGAGACATTTCATTATACAGGTAGCTGGGGAGGAGACGGTTCAATATACAGGAAACTAGGGAGGAGACGGCTCATTATACTGTTCGCTGGGGGAGGAGACGGTTCATTATACTGGTAACTTGGGGAGGAGACGATTCATTATACAGGTAGCTAGGGGAGGAGACGGCTCATTATACTGGTAGCTGGGGGAGGAGACCGTTCATTTTACTGGCAGCTGGGGGAGGAGACGGGTCATTATACAGGTAGCTGGGTGAGGAGACGGTTCATTATACAGGTGACTGGGGGAAGAGACGGTACATTATACAGGTAGCTCGGGGAAGAGACGGTTCATTATACTGGTAGCTGGGGGAGGAGACGGTTCATTATACAGGTAACTGGGGGAGGAGACGGTTCATTATACAGGTAGCTGGGGGGAGGAGACGGTTCATTATACACGTAGCTGGGGAGGAGACGGTTCATTATATAGGTAGCTAGGGGAGGAGACGGTTCATTATACAGGTAGCTAGAGAGGAGACGTTCATTTTACAGGTTGCTGGGGGAGGAGACAGTTCATTATATAGGAAGCTAGGGAGGAGACGGTTCATTATACTGGTAGCTGGGGGAGGAGACGGTTCATTTTACTGTTAATTGGGGGAGGAGGCGGTTCATTACACAGGTAGCTGGGGGAGGAGACGGTTCATTATACAGGTAGCTGGGGAAGAGACGGTTCTTTATACAGGTAGCTGGGGGAGGAGACGGTTCTTTATACAGGTAGCTGGGGAGGAGACGGTTCATTATACAGGTAGCTGGGGGAGGAGACGGTTCATTATACAGGTAGCTGGGGGAGGAGACGGTTCATTATTCTGGTAACTGGGGTAGGAGACGGTTCATTACACAGGTAGCTGGAGAGGAGACGGCTCATTATACAGGTAGCTGGGGGAGGAGATTGCTCATTATACTGGTTGCTGGGGGGAGGATACGACTCATTATAAAGGTAGCTGGGGGAGGAGACGGTTCATTATACTGGTAGCTGGGGGAGGAGACGGCTCATTTTACTGGCAACTGGGGGAGGAGACAGCTCATTATACAGGTAGCTGGGTGAGGAGACGGTTCATTATACAGGTGGCTGGGGGAGGAGACGGTACATTATACAGGTAGCTGGGGGAGGAGACGGTTCATTATACTGGTAGCTGGGGGAGGAGACGGTTCATTATACACGTAGCTGTGGAGGAGACGGTTCATTATATAGGTAGCTAGGGGAGGAGACGGTTCATTATACAGGTAGCTGGAGAGGAAACGTTCATTTTACAGGTTGCTGGGGGAGGAGACAGTTCATTATACAGGTAGCTGGGGAGGAGACGGTTCATTATACAGGAAGCTAGGGAGGAGACGGTTCATTATGCTGGTAGCTGGGGGAGGAGACGGTTCATTTTACTGTTAACTGGGGGAGGAGGCGGTTCATTACACAGGTAGCTGGGGGAGGAGACGGTTCTTTATACAGGTAGCTGGGGAGGAGACGGTTCATTATACAGGTAGCTGGGGGAGGAGACAGGAGACGGTTCATTATACTGGTAACTGGGGTAGGAGACGGTTCATTACACATGTAGCTGGAGAAGAGACGGCTCATTATACAGGTAGCTGGAGGAGGAGACAGCTCATTATACAGGTAGCTGGGGGAGAAGACGGTTCATTATACAGGTAGCTGGGGAGGAGACGGTTCATTATACAGGTAGCTGGAGGAAGAGACGGTTCATTATACTGGTAGCTGGGGGAGGAGACGGTTCAATATACAGGTAGCTGGGGGAGGAGACGGTTCATTATATTGGTAGCTGGAGGAGGAGACGGTTCAATATACAGGTAGCTGGGGGAGGAGACGGTTCATTATACTGGTAGCTGGGGGAGGATACGGTTCATTATACAGATAGCTGAGGGAGGAGACGGTTCATTATACAGATAACTGGGGAAGGAGACGGTTCATTATACAGGTAATTGGAGGAGGAGACGGTTCACTATACAGGTAGCTGGGGAACGAAACGGTTCATTATACAAGTAGCTGGGAAAGGAGACGGTTCATTATACTGGTAACTGGGGTAGGAGACTGTTCATTATACAGGTAGCCAGGGAGGAGACGGTTCATTATACTGGTAACTGGGGGAGGAGACGGTTCATTATACAGGTAGCTGGGGAAGGAGACGGCTCATTATACTGGTTGCTGAGGGAGGAGGCGACTCATTATACAGGTAGCTGGGGGAGGAGACGGTTCATTATACTGGTAGCTGGGTGAGGAGACGGTTCATTATACAGGTGGCTGGGGGAGGAGACGGTACATTATACTGGTAACTGGGGAAGGAGACGGTTCATTATACAGGTAGCTGGGGGAGGAGACGGTTGATTATTCAGGTAGCTGGAGAAGAGACTGATCATTATACAGGTAGCTAGGGGAGGAGACGGTTCATTATACAGGTAGCTTTGGAGAACTCTGTTCATTATACTAGCAGCTGGGGTAGGAGACGGTTCATTATACAAGTAGCTGGGGAAGGAAACGGTTCACTATACAAGTAGCTGGGGAAGGAAACGGTTCATTATACAGATAGCTGGGGAGGAGACGGTTCATTATATAGGTAACTGGGGGAGGAGACGCTTCATTATACAGGTAGATGGGGAAGGAAACGGTTCATTATACAGGTTGCTGAGGGAGGACACGATTCATTATACAGGTAGATGGGGAAGGAAACGGTTCATTATACAAGTAGCTGGGGGAGGAGACGGTTCATTATACTGGCATCTGGGGGAGGAGATGGTTCATTATACAGGTAGCTGGGGGAGGGAAAGGTTCAATATACATTTAGCTGAGGAAGAGACGGTTCATTATACAGGTAGGTGGGGGAGGAGACGGTTTATTATACAGGTAGCAGGGGGAGGAGACAGTTCTTTATACTGGTAACTGGGGGAGGAGACGGTTCATTATACAGGTAGCTGGGGGAGGAGACGGTTCAATATATTGGTAGCTGGGGGAGGAGACGGTTCAATATATTGGTAGCTGGGGGAGGAGACGGTTCATTATACAGGTAGCTGGGGAGGAGACGGTTCATTATACAGGTAGCTGGGGGAGGAGACGGTTCATTATACAGGTAGCTGGGGGAGGAGACGGTTCACCATACAGGTAGCTGGGGGAGGAGAGGGTTCAATATACTAGTAGCTGGGGGAGGAGACGGTTCATTATACTGGTAACTGGGGGAGGAGACAGTTCATTATACAGGTAGCTGGAGGAGACGGTTCATTATACAGGTAGCTGGAGGAGGAGACGGTTCATTATACTGGTAACTGGGGGAGGAGACGGTTCATTATACAGGAAGCTGGGGGAGGAGACGGTTCATTATACAGGTAGCTGGAGAGGAGACGGTTCATTATACAGGTAGCTGGGGAGGAGACGGTTCATTATACAGGAAGCTGAAGGAGGAGACGGTTCATTATACAGGTAGCTAGGGGAGGAGAGGGTTCATTATACAGGTAGCTGGGGGAGGAGACGGTTCATTATAAAGGTAGCTGGGGAGGAGACGGTTCATTATACAGGTAGCTGGGAGGAGAAGGTTCATTATACAGGTAGCTGGAGAGGAGACGGGTCATTATACTGGTAGCTGGGGGAGGAGACGGTTCATTATACTGGTGACTGGGTAACTGGGGGAGGAGACGGTTCACTATACAGGTAGCTGGGGGATAAGACGGTTCATTATACAGGTAGCTGGGGAAGAGACGGTTCATTATACAGGTAGCTGGGGGAGGAGACGGTTCATTATACTGGTAACTGGGGGAGGAGACGGTTCATTACACAGGTAGCTGGGGGAGGAGACGGTTCATTATATTGAATGCTGGGGAGGAGACGGTTCATTATACTGGTAGCTGGGGGAGGAGACGGTTCACTATACTGGTAGCTGGGGGAAGAGACGGTTCATTATACAGGTAGCTGGGGGAGGAGACGGTTCATTATACAGGTAGCTGGGGGAAGAGACAGTTCATTATACAGGTAGCTAGGGGAAGAGACGGTTCATTATACTGGTAAATGGGGGAGGAGACGGTTCATTATACAGGTAGCTGAGGAGGAGACGGTTCATTATACAGGTAGCTGGGGAAGAGACGGTTCATTATACAGGTAGGTGGGGGAGGAGACGGGTTATTATACAGGTAGCTGGGGGAGGAGACGGTTCATTATATTAGTAGCTGGGGGAGGAGACGGTTCATTATACAGGTAGCTGGGAGAGGAGACGGTTCATTATACAGGTAGCTGGGGGAGGAGACGGTTCATTATACTGGTAACTTGGGGTGGAGACGGTTCATTATACAGGTAGCTAGCGGAGGAGACGGTTCATTATACAGGTAGCTGGAGGAGGAGACGGTTCATTATACAGGTAGCTGGGGAGGAGACTGTTCATTATATAGGTAGTTGGGAGGAGACGGTTCATTATACAGGTAGCTGGGGGAGGAGACGGTTCATTATACAGGTAGTTGGGGAGGAGACAGTTCATTATACTAGCAGCTGAGGAGCAGACGGTTCATTATATTTGTAGCAGGGGGAGGAGACGGTTCATTACTCTTGCAGCTGGGGGAGGAGACGGTTCATTATACTGGTAGATAGGGGAGGAGACGGTTCATTACACAGGTAGCTGGGGGAGGAGACGGTTCATTATACAGGTAGCTGCGGGAGGAGACGGCTCATTATACAGGTAACTGGGGTAGGAGACGGTTCATTACACAGGTAGATGGGGGAGGAGACAGCTCATTATACAGGTAACTGGGGGAGGCGACGGTTCATTATACAGGTAGCTTGGGAGGAGACGGTTCATTATACTGGTAGCTTGGGAAGGAGACGGTTCATTATACAGGTAACTTGGGGAGGAGACGGTTTATTATACAGGTAGCTGGGGGGAGGAGACAGTTCATTATACACGTAGCTGGGGAGGAGACGGTTCATTATACAGGTAGCTAAGGGAGGAGACGGTTCATTATACAGGTAGCTGGAGAGGAGACGATTCATTATACAGGTAGCTGGGGAGGAGACGGTTCATTATACAGGTAGCTGGGGGAGGAGACGATTCATTATACAGGTAGCTGGGGAGGAGACGGTTCATTATACAGGAAGCTGGGGAGGAGACGGTTCATTATACTGGTAGCTGGGGGAGGAGACGGTTCATTATACTGTTAACTGGGGGAGGAGATGGTTCATTATACAGGTAGCTGGGGGAGGAGACGGTTATTATACAGGTAGCTGGGGGAGGAGATGGTTCTTTATACAGGTAGCTGGGGGAACAGACGGTTCATTATACAGGTAGCTGGGGAGGTGACGGTTCATTATACAGGTAGCTGGGGAGGAGACGGTTCATTACACAGGTAGCTGGGGAGGAGACGGCTCATTATACTGGTAGCTGGGGAAGGAGACGGCTCATCATACTGGTTGCTGGGGGAGGAGACGACTCATTATACAGGTAGCTGGGGTAGGAGACGGTTCATTATACAGGGTTCTAGGGAGGAGACGGTTCATTATACTGGTAGCTGGGGGAGGAGACGGTTCATTTTACTGTTAACTGGGGGAGGAGGCGGTTCATTACACTTGTAGCTGGGGGAGGAGACGGTTCATTATACAGGTAGCAGGGGAAGAGACGGTTCTTTATACAGGTAGCTGGGGGAGGAGACGGTTCATTATACTGGTAGCTGGGGAAGAGACGGTTCTTTATACAGGTAGGTGGGGAGGAGACGGTTCATTGTACAGGTATCTGGGGGAGGAAACGGTTCATTATACTTGTAACTGGGGTAGGAGACGGTTCATTACACAGGTAGCTGGAGAGGAGACGGCTCATTATACAGGTATCTGGGGGAGGAGACGGTTCATTATACTGGTAGCTGGGGGAGGAGACGGCTCATTTTACTGGCAACTGGGGGAGGAGACAGTTCAATATGCAGGTAGCTGGGACAGGAGACGGTTCATTATACTGGTAGCTGGAGGAGGAGACGGTTGAATATACAGGTAGCTGGGGGAGGAGACGGTTCATTATACAGGTAGCTGGGGGAGGAACCGGTTCATTATACAGATAGCTGAGGGTGGAGAGGGTTCATTATACAGGTAACTGGGGAAGGAGACGGTTCATTATACAGGTAATTGGAGGAGGAGACGGTTCACTATACAGGTAGCTGGGGAACGAAACGGTTCATTATACAGGTAGCTGGGCAAGGAGACGGTTCATTATACTGGTAACTGGGGGAGGAGACTGTTCATTATACAGGTAGCTAGGGAGGAGACGGTTCATTATACTGGTAACTGGGGGAGGAGACGGTTCATTATACAGGTAGCTGGGGAAGGAGACGGCTCATTATACTGGTTGCTGAGGGAGGAGGCGACTCATTATACAGGTAGCTGGGGGAGGAGACGGTTCATTATACTGGTAGCTGGGGGAGGAGACGGCTCATTTTACTGGCAGCTGGGGGAGGAGACGGGTCATTATACAGGTAGCTGGGTGAGGAGATGGTTCATTATACAGGTGGCTGGGGGAGGAGACGGTACATTATACAGGTAGCTGGGGAGGAGACGGTTCATTATACTGGTAGCTGGGGGAGGAGACGGGTCTTTATACTGGTAACTGGGGAAGGAGACGGTTCTTTTACAGGTAGCTGGGGGAGGAGACGGTTCATTATTCAGGTAGCTGGAGAAGAGACTGATCATTATACAGGTAGCTAGGGGAGGAGACGGTACATTATACAGGTAGCTGGGGAGGAGACTGTTCTTTATACTAGCAGCTGGGGTAGGAGACGGTTCATTATACAAGTAGCTGGGGAAGGAAACGGTTCATTATACAAGTAGCTGGGGAAGGAAACGGTTCATTATACAGATAGTTGGGAGAGGAGACGGTTCATTATATAGGTAACTGGGGGAGGAGACGGTTCATTATACAGGTAGCTGAGGGAGGAGACGATTCATTATACAGGTAGATGGGGAAGGAAACGGTTCATTATACAGGTAGCTGGGGGAGGAGACGGTTTATTATACTGGTAACTGGGGGAGGAGACGGTTCATTATACAGGTAGCTGGGGGAGGAGAAGGTTCAATATACAGGTAGCTGAGGAAGAGACGGTTCATTATACAGGTAGGTGGGGGAGGAGACGGTTTATTATACAGGTAGCAGGGGGAGGAGACAGTTCATTATACTGGTAACTGGGGGAGGAGACGGTTCATTATACAGGTAGCTGGGGGAGGACACGGTTCAATATATTGGTAGCTGGGGGAGGAGACGGTTCAATATATTAGTAGCTGGGGGAGGAGACGGTTCATTATACAGGTAGCTGGGGAGTAGACGGTTCATTATACAGGTAGCTGGGGAGGAGACGGTTCATTATACTAGTAGCTGGGGGAGGGGACGGTTCACTATACAGGAAGCTGGGGGAGGAGAGGGTTCAATATACTAGTAGCTGGGGGAGGAGACGGTTCATTATACTGGTAACTGGGGGAGGAGACGGCTCATTAATCAGGTAGCTGGAGGAGGAGATGGTTCATTATGCAGGTAGCTGGGAGAGGAGACGGCTCATTATACAGGTAGCTGGGGGAGTAGACGGTTCATTATACCGGTAGCTGGGGAGAAGACGGTTCATTATATAGGTAGCTGGAGGAGGAGACGGTTCATTAAACTGGTAACTGGGGGAGGAGACGGTTCATTATACAGGAAGCTGGGGGAGGAGCCGGTTCATTATACAGGTAGCTGGGGAGGAGACGGTTCATTATACAGGTAGCTGGGGAGGAGACGGTTCATTATAGAGGAAGCTGAAAAAGGAGACGGTTCATTATACAGATACCTGGGGGAGGAGAGGGTTCATTATGCAGGTAGCTGGGGGAGGAGACGGTTCATTATAAAGGTAGCTGGGGAGGAGACGGTTCATTATACAAGTAGCTGGGGAGGAGATGGTTCATTATATAGGTAGCTGAGGAGACGGGTCATTATACTGGTAGCCGGGGGAGGAGACGGTTCATTATACTGGTGACTGGGTAACTGGGGGAGGAGACGGTTCACTATACAGGTAGCTGGGGGATAAGACGGTTCATTATACAGGTAGCTGGGGAGGAGACGGTTCATTATACAGGTAGCTGGGGGAGGAGACGGTTCATTATACTGGTAACTGGGGGAGGAGACGGTTCATTACACAGGTAGCTGGGGGAGGAGACGGTTCATATTGAATGCTGGGGGAGGAGAGGGTTCATTATACAGGTAGCTGGGGGAGGAGACGGTTCATTATACCGGTAGCTGGGGGAAGAGACGGTTCATTATACAGGTAGCTGGAGGAGCAGACGGTTCATTATACAGGTAGCTGGGGAAGAGACGGTTCATTATACAGGTAGCTAGGGGAGGAGACGGTTCATTTTTCTGGTAACTGGGTGAGGAGACGGTTCATTATACAGGTAGCTTTGGAGGAGACGGTTCATTATTCAGGTAGCTTTGGAGGAGACGGTTCATTAAACAGGTAGCTGGGGAAGAGACGGTTCATTATACAGGTAGTTGGGGGAGGAGACGGTTTATTATACAGGTAGCTGGGGGAGGAGACGGTTCATTATATTAGTAGCTTGGGGAGGAGAATATTCATTATACAGGTAGCTGGGAGAGGAGACGGTTCATTATACAGGTAGCTGGAGGAGGAGATGGTTCATTATGCAGGTAGCTTGGAGAGGAGACGGCTCATTATACAGGTAGCTGGGGGAGTAGACGGTTCATTATACCGGTAGCTGGGGAGGAGACGGCTCATTATACTGGTAGCTGGGGGAAGAGACGGTTCATTATACAGGTAGCTGGGGTAGGAGACGGTTCATTATACAGGTAGCTGGGGGAAGAGACGGTTCATTATACAGGTAGCTAGGGGAGGAGACGGTTCATTATACTGGTAACTGGGTGAGGAGACGGTTCATTATACAGGTAGCTGGGGAGGAGACGGTTCATTATACAGGTAGCTGGGGCAGAGACGGTTCATTATACAGGTAGCTGGGAGAGGAGACGGTTCTTTATATTAGTAGCTTGGGGAGGAGAATGTTCATTATACAGGTAGCTGGGAGAGGAGACGGTTCATTATACAGGTAGCTGGGGAGGAGACGGTTCATTATACTGGTAGCTGGGGGAGAAGACGGTTCATTATACTGTTAACTGGGGGAGGAGGCAGTTCATTACACATGTAGCTGGGGGAGGAGACGGTTCATTATACACGTAGCTGGGGAAAAGACGGTTCTTTATACAGGTAGCTGGGGGAGGAGACGGTTCTTTATACAGGTAGCTGGGGAGGAGACGGTTCATTATACAGGTAGCTGGGGGAGGAGACGGTTCATTATACAGGTAGCTGGGGGAGGAGACGGTTCATTATACTGGTAACTGGGGTAGGAGACGGTTCATTACACAGGTAGCTTGAGATGAGACGGCTCATTATACAGATAGCTGGGGGGGGAGACGGTTCATTATACTGGTAGCTGGGGGAGGAGACAGCTCATTTTACTGGCAACTGGGGGAGGAGACAGCTCATTATACAGGTAGCAGGGGGAGGAGACTGTTCATTATACAGGTAGCTGGGGAGGAGACGGTTCATTATACTGGTAGCTGGGGGAGGAGACGGCTCATTTTACTGGCAGCTGGGGGAGGAGACGGTTCATTATACAGGTAGCTGGGTTGGAGACGGTTCATTATACAGGTGGCTGGGGGAGGAGACGGTACATTATACAGGTAGCTGGGGGAGGAGACGGGTCTTTATACTGGTAACTGGGGAAGGAGACGGTTCATTATACAGGTAGCTGGGGAAGAAACGGTTCATTATACAGGTCGCTGGGGGAAGAGACGGTTCATAATACAGGTAGCGTGGGAGGATACTGTTCATTATACTAGCAGCTGGGGTAGGAGACGGTTCATTATACAAGTAGCTGGGGAAGGAAACGGTTCATTATACAAGTAGCTGGGGAAGGAAACGGTTCATTATACAGATAGCTGGGGGAGGAGACGGTTCATTATACAGGCAGCTAAGGGAGAAGACGGTTCATTATACAGGTAGTTGGGGAGGAGACGGTTCATTATACAGGTAGCTGGGGGAGGAGACTGTTCATTATACAGGTAGCTGGAGAGGAGACGATTCATTATACAGGTTGCTGGTGAGGAGACGGTTCATTATACAGGAAGCTGGGGAGGAGACGGTTCATTATGCTGGTAGCTGGGGGAGAAGACGGTACATTATACTGTTAACTGGGGGAGGAGATGGTTCGTTACACAGGTAGCTGGAGGAGGAGACGGTTATTATACAGGTAGCTGGGGGAGGAGATGGTTCTTTATACAGGTAGCTGGGGGAGGAGACGGTTCATTATACTGGTAACTGGGGGAGGAGACGGTTTATTATACAGGTAGCTGGGGAGGGGCCGGTTCATTATACTGGTAACTGGGTAACTAGGGGAGGAGACGGTTCATTATACAGGTAGCTGGGGGATAAGACGGTTCATTATACAATGAGCTGGGGAAGAGACGGTTCATTATACAGGTAGCTGGGGGAGGAGACGGTTCATTATACTGGTAACTGAGGGAGGAGACGGTTCATTACGCAGGTAGCTGGGGGAGGAGACGGTTCATTATATTGAATGCTGGGGAGGAGACGGTTCATTATACAGGTAGCTGGGGAGGAGACGGTTCATTATACTGGTAGCTGGGGGAAGAGACGGTTCATTATACAGGTAGCTGGGTGAGGAGACGGTTCATTATACAGGTAGCTGGGGGAACAGACGGTTCATTATACAGGTAGCTAGGGGAGGAGACGGTTCATTATACTGGTAACTGGGGGAGGAGACAGTTCATTATACAGGTAGCTGGGGAGGAGACGGTTCATTATACAGGTAGCTGGGGAAGAGACGGTTCTTTACACAGGTAGGTGGGGGACGAGACGGTGTATTATACAGGTAGCTGGGGGAGGAGACGGTTCATTATATTAGTAGCTGGGGGAGGAGACGGTTCATTATACAGATATCTGGGAGAGGAGACGGTTCATTATACATGTAGCTAGGGGAGGAGACGGTTCATTATACTGGTAACTTGGGGTGGAGACGGTTCATTATACAGGTAGCTGCGGAGGAGACGGTTCATTATACAGGTAGTTGGGGAGGAGACGGTTCATTATACATGTAGCTGGGGGAGGAGACGGTTCATTATACAGGTAGCTGGGGAGGAGACGGTTCATTATACTGGCAGCTAGGGAGCAGACCGTTCATTATATTGGTAGCAGGGGGAGGAGACGGTTCATTATACTGGCAGCTGAGGGAGGAGACGGTTCATTATAATGGTAGATGGGGGAGGAGACGGTTCATTACACAGGTAGCTGGGGGAGGAGACGGTTCATTATATTGGTACCTGGGAGTGGAGACGGTTCATTATACAGGTATGTGGAGGAGGAGACGGTTTATTATACAGGTAGCTGCGGGAGGAGACGGCTCATTATACAGGTAACTGGGGGAGGAGACGGTTCATTACACAGGTAGCTGGGGTAGGAGACGGCTCATTATACAGGTAACTGGTGGAGGAGACGGTTCATTATACAGGTAGCTGGGGAGGAGACGGTTCATTATACTGGTAGCTGGGGAGGAGACGGTTCATTATACAAGTAGCTAAGGAAGGAGACGGTTCATTATACATGTTGCTGGGGAGGAAACGTTCATTATACAGGTAGCTGGGGGAGGAGACGGTTCATTATACAGGTAGCTGGGGGAGGAGACTGTTCATTATACAGGTAGCTGGAGAGGAGACGATTCATTATACAGGTAGCTAGGGAGGAGACGGTTCATTATACAGGAAGCTGGGGAGGAGACGGTTCATTATACTGGTAGCTGGGGGAGGAGACGGTTCATTATTCTGTTAACTGGGGGAGGAGATGGTTCATGTTACAGGGGGAGGGGAGAGGGTAGCTGGGGGAGGAGACGGTTCATTATACAGGGAACTTGGGGAGGAGACGGTTCATTATACAGGTAGCTGGGGGAGGAGACGGTTCATTATACACGCAGCTGGGGAGGAGACGGTTCATTATACAAGTAGCTAAGGAAGGAGACGGTTCATTATACATGTTGCTGGGGAGGAAACGTTCATTATACAGGTAGCTGGGGGAGGAGACGGTTCATTATACAGGTAGCTGGGGGAGGAGACTGTTCATTATACAGGTAGCTGGAGAGGAGACGATTCATTATACAGGTAGCTAGGGAGGAGACGGTTCATTATACAGGAAGCTGGGGAGGAGACGGTTCATTATACTGGTAGCTGGGGGAGGAAACGGTTCATTATTCTGTTAACTGGGGGAGGAGATGGTTCATGTTACAGGGGGAGGGGAGAGGGTAGCTGGGGGAGGAGACGGTTATTATACAGGTAGCTAGGGGAGGAGACGGTTCTTTATACAGGTAGCAGGGGGAGGAGACGGTTCAATATACAGGTAGCTGGGGAGGTGACGGTTCATTATACAGGTAGCTGGGGAGGTGACAGTTCATTATACAGGTAGCTGGGGGAGGAGACGGTTCATTATACTGGTAACTGGGGGAGGAGATGGTTCATTACACAGGTAGCTGGGGAGGAGACGGCTCATTATACTGGTTGCTGGGGAAGGAGACGGCTCATTATACTGGTTGCTGAAGGAGGAGACGACTCGTTATACAGGTAGCTGGGGAAGGAGACGGTTCATTATGCTGGTAGCTGGGGGAGGAGACGGCTCATTTTACTGGCAGCTGGGGGAGGAGACGGTTCATTATACTGGTAACTGGGGGAGGAGACGGTTCATTATACAGGTAGCTGGGGAGGAGACGGTTCATTATACTGGTAACTGGGGGAGGAGACGGTTCATTATACAGGTAGCTGGGGAGGAGACGGTTCATTATACTGGTAACTGGGTAACTGGGAGAGGAGACGGTTCATTATACAGGTAGCTGGGGGATAAGACGGTTCATTATACAGGTAGCTGGGGGAGGAGACGGTTCATTATACTGGTAACTGAGGGAGGAGACGGTTCATTACACAGGTAGCTGGGGGAGGAGACGGTTCATTATATTGAATGCTGGGGGAGGAGACGGTTCATTATACAGGTAGCTGGGGAGGAGACGGTTCATTATACTGGTAGCTGGGGGAAGAGACGGTTCATTATACAGGTAGCTGGGTGAGGAGACGGTTCATAATATAGGTAGCTGGGGGAAGAGACGGTTCATTATACAGGTAGCTAGGGGAAGAGACGGTTCATTATACTGGTAACTGGGGGACGTAGACGGTTCATTATACAGGTAGCTGGGAGAGGAGACGGTTCATTATACAGGTAGCTAGGGGAGGAGACGGTTCATTGTACTGGTAACTTGGGGTGGAGACGGTTCATTATACAGGTAGTTGGGGAGGAGACGGTTCATTATACTGGCAGCTGGCGGAGGAGACGGTTCATTATACAGGTAGTTGGGGAGGAGACGGTTCATTATACTAGTAACTGGGGGAGGAGACGGTTCATTATACAGGTAGCTGGGGAAGAGACGGTTCATTACACAGGTAGGTGGGGGAGGAGACGGTTTATTATACAGGTAGCTGGGGGAGGAGACGGTTCATTATATTAGTAGCTGGGGGAGGAGACGGTTCATTATACAGGTAGCTGGGAGAGGAGACGGTTCATTATACAGGTAGCTAGGGGAGGAGACGGTTCATTATACTGGTAACTTGGGGTGGAGACGGTTCATTATACAGGTAGCTGGCGGAGGAGACGGTTCATTATACAGGTAGTTGGGGAGGAGACGGTTTATTATACAGGTAGCTGGGGAGGAGACGGTTCATTATACTGGCAGCTGGGGAGCAGACGGTTCATTATATTGGTAGCAGGGGGAGGAGACGGTTCATTATACTGGCAGCTGAAGGAGGAGACGGTTCATTATAATGGTAGATGGGGGAGGAGACGGTTCATTACACAGGTAGCTGGGGGAGGAGACGGTTCATTATATTGGTACCTGGGAGAGGAGACGGTTCATTATACAGGTATGTGGGGGAGGAGACGGTTCATTATACAGGTAGCTGCGGGAGGAGACGGCTCATTATACAGATAACTGGGGGAGGAGACGGTTCATTACACAGGTAGCTGGGGGAGGAGACGGCTCATTATACAGGTAACTGGGGGAGGAGACGGTTCATTATACAGGTAGCTGGGGAGGAGACGGTTCATTATACTGGTAGCTGGGGAAGGAGACGGTTCATTATATAGGTAACTTGGGGAGGAGACGGTTCATTATACAGGTAGCTGGGAGAGGAGACGGTTCATTATACAGGTATCTGGGAGAGGAGACGGTTCATTATACAGGTAGCTAGGGGGAGTAGACGGTTCGTTATACACGTAGCTGGGGAGGAGACGGGTCATTATACAGGTAGCTAAGGGAGGAAACGGTTCATTATACATGTAGCTGGGGAGGAGACGTTCATTATACAGGTAGCTGGGGGAGGAGACTGTTCATTATACAGGTAGCTGGAGAGGAGACGATTCATTATACAGGTAGCTAGGGAGGAGACGGTTCATTATACAGGAAGCTGGGGAGGAGACGGTTCATTATACTGGTAGCTGGGGGAGGAGACGGTTCATTATTCTGTTAACTGGGGGAGGAGATGGTTCATGTTACATGGGGAGGGGAGAGGGTAGCTGGGGGAGGAGACGGTAATTATAAAGGTAGCTAGGGGAGGAGACGGTTCTTTATACAGGTAGCAGGGGGAGGAGACGGTTCAATATACAGGTAGCTGTGGAGGTGACGGTTCATTATACAGGTAGCTGGGGAGGTGACAGTTCATTATACAGGTAGCTGGGGGAGGAGACGGTTCATTACACTGGTAACTGGGGGAGGAGATGGTTCATTACACAGGTAGCTGGGGAGGAGACGGCTCATTATACTGGTTGCTGGGGGAGGAGACGGCTCATTATACTGGTTGCTGAAGGAGGAGACGACTCGTTATACAGGTAGCTGGGGAAGGCGACGGTTCATTATGCTGGTAGCTGGGGGAGGAGACGGCTCATTTTACTGGCAGCTGGGGGAGGAGACGGTTCATTATACTGGTAACTGGGGGAGGAGACGGTTCATTATACAGGTAGCTGGGGAGAAGACGGTTCATTATACTGGTAACTGGGGGAGGAGACGGTTCATTATACAGGTAGCTGGGGGAGGAAACGGTTCATTATATTGAATGCTGGGGGAGGAGACGGTTCATTATACAGGTAGCTGGGGGAGGAGACGGTTCATTATACTGGTAGCTGGGGGAAGAGATGGTTCATTATACAGGTAGCTGGGTGAGGAGACGGTCCATAATACAGGTAGCTGGGGGAAGAGACGGTTCATTATACAGGTAGCTAGGGGAAGAGATGGTTCATTATACTGGTAACTGGGGGAGGAGACGGTTCATTACACAGGTAGCTGGGGGAGGAGACGGCTCATTATACAGGTAACTGGGGGAGGAGACGGTTCACTATACAGGTAGCTGGGGAGGAGACGGTTCATTATACTGGTAGCTGGGGAAGGAGACGGTTCATTATATAGGTAACTTGGGGTGTAGACGGTTCATTATACAGGTAGCTAGGGGGAGGAGACGGTTCATTATACACGTAGATGGGGAGGAGACGGTTCATTATACAGGTAGCTAAGGGAGGAGACGGTTCATTATACATGTAGCTGGGGAGGAGACGTTCATTATACAGGTAGCTGGGGGAGGAGACGGTTCATTATACAGGTAGCTGGGGGAGGAGACGGTTCATTATACTGGCAGCTGGGGAGCAGACTGTTCATTATATTGGTACCAGGGGGAGGAGACGGTTTATTATACAGGTAGCTAAGGGAGGAGACGGTTCATTAAACATGTAGCTGGGGAGGAGACGTTCATTATACAGGTAGCTGGGGGAGGAGACGGTTCATTATACAGGTAGCTGGGGGAGGAGACTGTTCATTACACAGGTAGCTGTGGGAGGAGACGGTTCATTATATTGGTACCTGGGAGAGGAGACGGTTCATTATACTGGTATGTGGGGGAGGAGACGGTTCATAATACAGGTAGCTGCGGGAGGAGACGGCTCATTGTACAAGTAACTGGGGGAGGTAGACGGTTCATTATACAGGTAGCTGGGAGAGAAGACGGTTCATTATACAGGTAGCTAGGGGAGGAGACGGTTCATTGTACTGGTAACTTGGGGTGGAGACGGTTCATTATACAGGTAGTTGAGGAGGAGACGGTTCATTTTACAGGTAGCTGGGGGAGAAGACGGTTCATTATACAGGTAGCTGGGGAGGAGACGGTTCATTATACTGGCAGCTGGCGGAGGAGACGGTTCATTATACAGGTAGTTGGGGAGGAGACGGTTCATTATACTAGTAACTGGGGGAGGAGACGGTTCATTATACAGGTAGCTGGGGAGGAGACGGTTCATTATACAGGTAGCTGGGGAAGAGACGGTTCATTACACAGGTAGGTGGGGGAGGAGACGGTTTATTATACAGGTAGCTGGGGGAGGAGACGGTTCATTATATTAGTAGCTGGGGGAGGAGACGGTTCATTATACAGGTAGCTGGGAGAGGAGACGGTTCATTATACAGGTAGCTAGGGGAGGAGACGGTTCATTATACTGGTAACTTGGGGTGGAGACGGTTCATTATACAGGTAGCTGGCGGAGGAGACGGTTCATTATACAGGTAGTTGGGGAGGAGACGGTTTATTATACAGGTAGCTGGGGAGGAGACGGTTCATTATACTGGCAGCTGGGGAGCAGACGGTTCATTATATTGGTAGCAGGGGGAGGAGACGGTTCATTATACTGGCAGCTGAAGGAGGAGACGGTTCATTATAATGGTAGATGGGGGAGGAGACGGTTCATTACACAGGTAGCTGGGGGAGGAGACGGTTCATTATATTGGTACCTGGGAGAGGAGACGGTTCATTATACAGGTATGTGGGGGAGGAGACGGTTCATTATACAGGTAGCTGCGGGAGGAGACGGCTCATTATACAGATAACTGGGGGAGGAGACGGTTCATTACACAGGTAGCTGGGGGAGGAGACGGCTCATTATACAGGTAACTTGGGGAGGAGACGGTTCATTTTACAGGTAGCTGGGGAGGAGACGGTTCATTATACTGGTAGCTGGGGAAGGAGACGGTTCATTATATAGGTAACTTGGGGAGGAGACGGTTCATTATACAGGTAGCTGGGAGAGGAGACGGTTCATTATACAGGTAGCTGGGAGAGGAGACGGTTCACTATACAGGTAGCTAGGGGGAGTAGACGGTTCGTTATACACGTAGCTGGGGAGGAGACGGTTCATTATACAGGTAGCTAAGGGAGGAAACGGTTCATTATACATGTAGCTGGGGAGGAGACGTTCATTATACAGGTAGCTGGGGGAGGAGACTGTTCATTATACAGGTAGCTGGAGAGGAGACGATTCATTATACAGGTAGCTAGGGAGGAGACGGTTCATTATACAGGAAGCTGGGGAGGAGACGGTTCATTATACTGGTAGCTGGGGGAGGAGACGGTTCATTATTCTGTTAACTGGGGGAGGAGATGGTTCATGTTACAGGGGTAGGAGAGAGGGTAGCTGGGGGAGGAGACGGTAATTATACAGGTAGCTAGGGGAGGAGACGGTTCTTTATACAGGTAGCAGGGGAAGGAGACGGTTCAATATACAGGTAGCTGGGGAGGTGACGGTTCATTATTCAGGTAGCTGGGGAGGACACAGTTCATTATACAGGTAGCTGGGGGAGGAGACGGTTCATTACACTGGTAACTGGGGGAGGAGATGGTTCATTACACAGGTAGCTGGGGAGGAGACGGCTCATTATACTGGTTGCTGGGGGAGGAGACGGCTCATTATACTGGTTGCTGAAGGAGGAGACGACTCGTTATACAGGTAGCTGGGGAAGGAGACGGTACATTATGCTGGTAAATGGGGGAGGAGACGGCTCATTTTACTGGCAGCTGGGGGAGGAGACGGTTCATTATACTGGTAACTGGGGGAGGAGACGGTTCATTATACAGGTAGCTGGGGAGAAGACGGTTCATTATACTGGTAACTGGGGGAGGAGACGGTTCATTATACAGGTAGCTGGGGGAGGAGACGGTTCATTATATTGAATGCTGGGGGAGGAGACGGTTCATTATACAGGTAGCTGGGGGAGGAGACGGTTCATTATACTGGTAGCTGGGGGAAGAGACGGTTCATTATACAGGTAGCTGGGTGAGGAGACGGTTCATAATACAAGGTAGCTGGGGGAAGAGACGGTTCATTATACAGGTAGCTAGGGGAAGAGATGGTTCATTATACTGGTAACTGGGGGAGGAGACGGTTCATTACACAGGTAGCTGGGGGAGGAGACGGCTCATTATACAGGTAACTGGGGGAGGAGACGGTTCACTATACAGGTAGCTGGGGAGACGGTTCATTATACTGGTAGCTGGGGAAGGAGACGGTTCATTATATAGGTAACTTGGGGTGGAGACGGTTCATTATACAGGTTGCTAGGGGGAGGAGACGGTTCATTATACACGTAGATGGGGAGGAGACGGTTCATTATACAGGTAGCTAAGGGATGAGACGGTTCATTATACATGTAGCTGGGGAGGAGACGTTCATTATACAGGTAGCTGGGGGAGGAGACGGTTCATTATACAGGTAGCTGGGGGAGGAGACGGTTCATTATACTGGCAGCTGGGGAGCAGACGGTTCATTATATTGGTACCAGGGGGAGGAGACGGTTCATTATACAGGTAGCTAAGGGAGGAGACGGTTCATTAAACATGTAGCTGGGGAGGAGACGTTCATTATACAGGTAGCTGGGGAGGAGACGGTTCATTATACAGGTAGCTGGGGGAGGAGACTGTTCATTACACAGGTAGCTGGGGGAGGAGACGGTTCATTATATTGGTACCTGGGAGAGGAGACGGTTCATTATACAGGTATGTGGGGGAGGAGACGGTTCATAATACAGGTAGCTGCGGCAGGAGACGGCTCATTATACAGGTAACTGGGGGAGGAGACGGTTCATTACACAGGTAGCTGGGGGAGGAGACTGCTCAGTATACAGGCAACTGGGGGAGGAGACGGTTCATTATACAGGTAGCTGGGGAGGAGACGGTTCATTATACTGGTAGCTGGGGAAGGAGACGGTTCATTATATAGGTAACTTGGGGTGGAGACGGTTCATTATACAGGTAGCTAGGGGGAGGAGACGGTTCATTATACACGTAGCTCGGGAGGAGACGGTTCATTATACAGGTAGCTAAGGGAGGAGACGGTTCATTATACATGTAGCTGGGGAGGAGACGTTCATTATACAGTTAGCTGGGGAGGAGACTGTTCATTATACAGGTAGCTGGAGAGGAGACGATTCATTATACAGGTAGCTAGGGAGGAGACGGTTCATTATACAGGAAGCTGGGGAGGAGACGGTTCATTATACTGGTAGCTGGGGGAGGAGACGGTTCATTATTCTGTTAACTGGGGGAGGAGATGGTTCATGTTACAGGGGGAGGGGAGAGGGTAGCTGGGGGAGGAGACGGTTATTATACAGGTAGCTAGGGGAGGAGACGGTTCTTTATACAGGTAGCAGGGGGAGGAGACGGTTCAATATACAGGTAGCTGGGGAGGTGACGGTTCATTATACAGGTAGCTGGGGAGGTGACAGTTCATTATACAGGTAGCTGGGGGAGGAGACGGTTCATTATACTGGTAACTGGGGGAGGAGATGGTTCATTACACAGGTAGCTGGGGAGGAGACGGCTCATTATACTGGTTGCTGGGGGAGGAGACGGCTCATTATACTGGTTGCTGAAGGAGGAGACGATTCGTTATACAGGTAGCTGGGGAAGGAGACGGTTCATTATGCTGGTAGCTGGGGGAGGAGACGGCTCATTTTACTGGCAGCAGGGGGAGGAGACGGTTCATTATACTGGTACCTGGGGGAGGAGACGGTTCATTATACAGGTAGCTGGGGAGGAGACGGTTCATTATACTGGTAACTGGGGGTGGAGACGGTTCATTATACAGGTAGCTGGGGAGGAGACGGTTCATTATACTGGTAACTGGGTAACTGGGTAACTGGGGGAGGAGACGGTTCATTATACAGGTAGCTGGGGGATAAGACGGTTCATTATACAGGTAGCTGGGGGAGGAGACGGTTCATTATACTGGTAACTGAGGGAGGAGACGGTTCATTACACAGGTAGCTGGGGGAGGAGACGGTTCATTATATTGAATGCTGGGGGAGGAGACGGTTCATTATACAGGTAGCTGGGGGAGGAGACGGTTCATTATACAGGTAGCTGGGGGAGGAGACGGTTCATTATACTGGTAGCTGGGGGAAGAGACGGTTCATTATACAGGTAGCTGGGTGAGGAGACGGTTCATAATACAGGTAGCTGGGGGAAGAGACGGTTCATTATACAGGTAGCTAGGGGAAGAGACGGTTCATTATACTGGTAACTGGGGGAGGTAGACGGTTCATTATACAGGTAGCTGGGAGAGGAGACGGTTCATTATACAGGTAGCTAGGGGAGGAGACGGTTCATTGTACTGGTAACTTGGGGTGGAGACGGTTCATTATACAGGTAGTTGGGGAGGAGACGGTTCATTTTACAGGTAGCTGGGGGAGGAGACGGTTCATTATACAGGTAGCTGGGGAGGAGACGGTTCATTATACTGGCAGCTGGCGGAGGAGAAGGTTCATTATACAGGTAGATGGGGAGGAGACGGTTCATTATACTAGTAACTGGGGGAGGAGACGGTTCATTATACAGGTAGCTGGGGAGGAGACGGTTCATTATACAGGGAGCTGGGGAAGAGACGGTTCATTACACAGGTAGGTGGGGGAGGAGACGGTTTATTATACAGGTAGCTGGGGGAGGAGACGGTTCATTATATTAGTAGCTGGGGGAGGAGACGGTTCATTATACAGGTAGCTGGGAGAGGAGACGGTTCATTATACAGGTAGCTAGGGGAGGAGACGGTTCATTATACTGGTAACTTGGGGTGGAGACGGTTCATTATACAGGTAGCTGGCGTAGGAGACGGTTCATTATACAGGTAGTTGGGGAAGAGACGGTTCATTATACAGGTAGCTGGGGAGGAGACGGTTCATTATACTGGCAGCTGGGGAGCAGACGGTTCATTATATTGGTAACAGGGGGAGGAGACGGTTCATTATACTGGCAGCTGAGGGAGGAGACGGTTCATTATAATGGTAGATTGGGGAGGAGACGGTTCATTACATAGGTAGCTGGGGGAGGAGACGGTTCATTATATTGGTACCTGGGAGAGGAGACGGTTCATTATACAGGTATGTGGGGGAGGAGACGGTTCATTATACAGGTAGCTGCGGGAGGAGACGGCTCATTATACAGGTAACTGGGGGAGGAGACGGTTCATTACACAGGTAGCTGGGGGAGGAGACGGCTCATTATACAGGTAACTGGGGGAGGAGACGGTTCATTATACAGGTAGCTGGGGAGGAGACGGTTCATTATACTGGTAGCTGGGGAAGGAGACGGTTCATTATATAGGTAACTTGGGGTGGAGACGGTTCATTATACAGGTAGTTGGGGAGGAGACGGTTCATTTTACAGGTAGCTGGGGGAGGAGACGGTTCATTATACAGGTAGCTGGGGAGGAGACGGTTCATTATACTGGCAGCTGGCGGAGGAGAAGGTTCATTATACAGGTAGATGGGGAGGAGACGGTTCATTATACTAGTAACTGGGGGAGGAGACGATTCATTATACAGGTAGCTGGGGAGGAGACGGTTCATTATACAGGGAGCTGGGGAAGAGACGGTTCATTACACAGGTAGGTGGGGGAGGAGACGGTTTATTATACAGGTAGCTGGGGGAGGAGACGGTTCATTATATTAGTAGCTGGGGGAGGAGACGGTTCATTATACAGGTAGCTGGGAGAGGAGACGGTTCATTATACAGGTAGCTAGGGGAGGAGACGGTTCATTATACTGGTAACTTGGGGTGGAGACGGTTCATTATACAGGTAGCTGGCGTAGGAGACGGTTCATTATACAGGTAGTTGGGGAAGAGACGGTTCATTATACAGGTAGCTGGGGAGGAGACGGTTCATTATACTGGCAGCTGGGGAGCAGACGGTTCATTATATTGGTAACAGGGGGAGGAGACGGTTCATTATACTGGCAGCTGAGGGAGGAGACGGTTCATTATAATGGTAGATTGGGGAGGAGACGGTTCATTACATAGGTAGCTGGGGGAGGAGACGGTTCATTATATTGGTACCTGGGAGAGGAGACGGTTCATTATACAGGTATGTGGGGGAGGAGACGGTTCATTATACAGGTAGCTGCGGGAGGAGACGGCTCATTATACAGGTAACTGGGGGAGGAGACGGTTCATTACACAGGTAGCTGGGGGAGGAGACGGCTCATTATACAGGTAACTGGGGGAGGAGACGGTTCATTATACAGGTAGCTGGGGAGGAGACGGTTCATTATACTGGTAGCTGGGGAAGGAGACGGTTCATTATATAGGTAACTTGGGGTGGAGACGGTTCATTATACAGGTAGCTAGGGGGAGGAGACGGTTCATTATACACGTAGCTGGGGAGGAGACGGTTCATTATACAGGTAGCTAAGGGAGGAGACGGTTCATTATACATGTAGCT
This sequence comes from Procambarus clarkii, assembly GCF_040958095.1. Lineage (NCBI taxonomy): Eukaryota > Metazoa > Arthropoda > Malacostraca > Decapoda > Cambaridae > Procambarus > Procambarus clarkii. Next base: position 24,878,267 of record NC_091156.1, on the reverse strand, counting down.
GGGGAGGAGACGTTCATTATACAGGTAGCTGGGGGAGGAGACGGTTCATTATACAGGTAGCTGGGGGAGGAGATAGTTCATGTTACAGGGGGAGGGGAGAGGGTAGCTGGGGGAGGAGACGGTTATTATACAGGTAGCTGGGGGAGGAGACGGTTCTTTATACAGGTAGCAGGGGGAGGAGACGGTTCATTATACAGGTAGCTGGGGAGGTGACGGTTCATTATACAGGTAGCTGGGGGAGGAGACGGTTCATTATACTGGTAACTGGGGGAGGAGATGGTTCATTACACAGGTAGCTGGGGAGGAGACGGCTCATTATACTGATTGCTGGGGGAGGAGACGGCTCATTATACTGGTTGCTGAGGGAGGAGACGACTCGTTATACAGGTAGCTGGGGAGGTGACGGTTCATTATACAGGTAGCTGGGGGAGGAGACGGTTCATTATACTGGTAACTGGGGGAGGAGATGGTTCATTACACAGGTAGCTGGGGAGGAGACGGCTCATTATACTGGTTGCTGGGGGAGGAGACGGCTCATTATACTGGTTGCTGAGGGAGGAGACGACTCGTTATACAGGTAGCTGGGGAAGGAGACGGTTCATTATGCTGGTAGGTGGGGGTGGTGAGGGCTCATTTTACTGGCAGCTGGGGGAGGAGACAGCTCATTATACAGGTAGCTGGGGGAGGAGACTGTTCATTATACAGGTAGCTGGGGGAGGAGACGGTTCATTATACAGGTCCTTGGTGGAGGAGACGGTTCATTATACAGGAAGCTGGGGAGGAGACGGTTCATTATACTGGTAGCTGGGGGAGGAGACGGTTCATTATACAAACCGGAGGGCAGGGGGACCACTACACTAGTGGCTGGGGAGGGCAGGGGGACCACTACACTAGTGGCTGGGGAGGGCATGAGGGACCACTACACTAGTTGCTGGGGAGGGCAGGGAGACCACCATACTAGTGGCTGGGGAGGGCAGGAGGACCACTACACTAGTGGCGGGGGAGGGCACGGGGACCACTACACTAGTTGCTGGGGAGGGCAGGGAGACCACCATACTAGTGGCTGGGGAGGGCAGGAGGACCACTACACTAGTGGCTGGGGAGGGCACGGGGACCACTACACTAGTGGTGGGGGAGGGCAGGAGGACCACTACACTAGTGGCTGGGGAGGGCAGGGTGTCCACTTCACTAGTGGCTGGGGAGGGCAGGGGGACCACTACACTAGTGGCTGGGGAGGGCAGGGGGGGTCACTACAGTAGTGGCTGGGGATGGCAGGAGGACCACTACACTAGTGGCTGGGGAGGGCAGGGGGGGTCACTACAGTAGTGGCTGGGGAGGGCAGGGGGGGCCACTACACTAGTGGCTGAGGAGGGCAGGGGGCACCACTACACTAGTGGCTGGGGAGGGCAGGGGGGACCACTACGCTTGTGGCTGGGGAGGGCAGGGGGACCACTACACTAGTGGCTGGGGAGGGCAGGGTGTCCACTTCACTAGTGGCTGGGGAGGGCAGGGGGACCACTACACTAGTGGCTGGGGAGGGCAGGGGGGGTCACTACAGTAGTGGCTGGGGATGGCAGGAGGACCACTACACTAGTGGCTGGGGAGGGCAGGGGGGTCACTACAGTAGTGGCTGGGGAGGGCAGGGGGGGCCACTACACTAGTGGCTGAGGAGGGCAGGGGGCACCACTACACTAGTGGCTGGGGAGGGCAGGGGGGACCACTACGCTTGTGGCTGGGGAGGGCAGGGGGACCACTACACTAGTGGCTGGGGAGGGCATGAGGAACCACTACACTAGTGGCTGGATAGGGCTGGGGGACAACTACACTAGTGGCTGGGGAGGGCAGGGGGACCACTACACTAGTGGCTGGGGAGGGCAGGGGGACCACTACACTAGTGGCTGGGGAGGGCAGGGGGGGTCACTACAGTAGTGGCTGGGGAGGGCAGGGGCACCACTACACTAGTGGCTGGGGAGGGCAGGGGGACCACTACACTAGTGGCTGGATAGGGCTGGGGGACCACTACACTAGTGGCTGGGGAGGGCAGGGGGACCACTACACTAGTGGCTGGGGATGGCAGGGGGACCACTACACTAGTGGCTGGATAGGGCTGGGGGACCACTACACTAGTGGCTGGGGAGGGCAGGGGGACCACTACACTAGTGGCTGGGGAGGGCAGGGGGGGTCACTACAGTAGTGGCTGGGGAGGGCAGGGGCACCACTACACTAGTGGCTGGGGAGGGCAGGGGGGACCACTACACTAGTGGCTGGGGAGTTCAGGGGGACCACTACACTAGTGGCTGGGGAGGGCAGGGGGGACCACTACGCTTGTGGCTGGGGAGGACAGGGGGACCACTACACTAGTGGCTGGGGAGTTCAGGGGGACCACTACACTAGTGGCTGGGGAGCACAGGGGGGACCACAACACTAGTGGCTGGGGAGATCAGGGGGACCACTACACTAGTGGCTGGGGAGGGCAGGGGGGACCACTGCACTAGTGGCTGGATAGGGCTGGGGGACCACTACACTAGTGGCTGGAGAGGGCAGGGGGGACCACTACACTAGTGGCTGGGGAGGGCAGGGGCACCACTACACTAGTGGCTGGGGAGGGCACGGGGACCACTACACTAGTGGCTGGGGAGCGCAGGGGGGACCACTACACTAGTGGCTGGGGAGGGCACGGGGACCACTACACTAGTGGCTGGGGAGGGCAGGGGGACCACTACACTAGTGGCTGGGAAGGGCAGGGGTGGGGGGACCACTACACTAGTGGCCTTGGGACCACTACACTAGTGGCTGGGGAGGGCAGGGGGGACCACTACACTAGTGGCTGGGGAGGGCACGGGGACCACTACACTAGTGGCGGGGGAGGGCAGGGGGGACCACTACACTAGTGGCTGGGGAGGGCAGGGGGACCACTACACTAGTGGCTGGGGAGGGCATGGGGTAATAAAGGAGCAGCACCACTTACAAGAGTACGTAGATGGAGTTGCCCTTGATGGCCACCACCGTAGCGGCGCCTGCAACAACCACCACCGACACTCGCATCACCATCAGCACCTCCCTGTCACTGGCCTGCAACACAACACAACAATCAGCACCTCCCTGTCACTGGCCTGCAACACTACACAACAATCAGCACCTCCGTGTCACTGGCCTGCAACACAACACAACAATCAGCACCTCCCTGTCACTGGCCTGCAACACAACACAGCCATCAGTACCACCCATTCACTGCCCTGTAACACAACTCAGCCATCAGTAGTTCCTAGTCACTGGTGTTATGATCCTAGGTAGCTGAAAAAACGAGTCTCCCCTTTGAGAAATATTCTATCAAGCCTGACCTGACTAGGAGGTCGGAGATATACTGACATGAAGATTCATATGTAAAAATATTTGGGTAAATTTTACAGACAATTTAAGAATATGGGCAGTGAATAAGAAAATAAGGAAATGACTGGTTATGAGATGTGGATAATTTGCTGAAGGGGTGTGAGGCTCGCTTCTGGAAGGCTTTGATCCTCACTTGAGTACCAGTCATCGTGAGAGGAAGCTGCTATCCCTGTGAGCTCCTATCAGAGAACTCCTAGGTGATATTCCTTCAAGAGAAAGGAAGTGTGCAGACGTTCCAGTTGTGGAATCGAGCTGGGAACGTTTGGTCTCAAGTCCTGGACGGCAAGGAGAGTTTGTGAAGCCGCCCAGAGACATTTTCGTGGGGTGTGGGAGCGCCCTGGTCAGACTCCATTAGAGGGAGAGCGCCCTGCAGGAGACATTTTGTGGTAAGCCCAAATTTAGCCAGTTTACAGTGATTGCCGGTAATTGATCGTGTGCCCAGCGATCATAGCGAATGTTTATTGATACGTTAGACATATTTTGGTAAGGCAGGAAGCCTAAATAAGAGGACGGAGATGAGAGAAACAGTTGGAGGGACGAGCAGCACGTCCTGTCCCGTCGACCACCTGAAGCCAACTGACCTCTGGGGAGGTGAGGTCCTCCTCACTCTGGGAGGAGGACCCTCCCAGAGTGAGGAGCAGACCGCCTGGCAAGGCGGAGCATGGACCAGCCCAAACGGTGGAGTCCACTCTCACGGTATGAAGAGATCAAAGATATGTTAGCTGCAAACATATTGTGTGGATTATTTCGTTTATGTGTTTAAGGGGAAACGTTTTTATTGACGTGCCAATGGGTTGCAGGTTTGTCTTTGGAAGAAGTTGCTGAGAACTTCGAAGCCAGCACAGAGGGAGTAGCTGATGAGACTCCAAGATAGTGGAAAATACTGAGCTCTGTGGGAGAGCAGCCATACAGTGAGGAAGACAACCTCAAGCTGTGAGAAGAAGAGTAATGGAATGAAGTTTCACAAGTTCTGTGATATCAGTGGTGAAACACCAATGTTGCTAAAGGAAGACGTCATATTGTAGCAGCCAGGAGAGCTGTGGAGGACCCTAGTAGAAGTGGTGAAGCACCATAGTTACTCAAAGAAGACTTCATGGTGTAGCAGCCTGGAAGAGCTGTGAAGGATCCTGGTAGATAAACCCTGAAGAACCTGAAGATATCAGGGTAGTGAGCTTCCAGATGTGGAAGGGAATTTCTGGTTGATTACTTGTAGGGAGTTGGTAGAGTGTTTGGTTGTCATTATATAATATATATATATATTATCTATATATATATATATAAATACATATATATATATATATATATATATATATATATATATATATATATATATATTATATATATATATATATTATATATATATATATTATATATATATATATATATATATATTAATATATATATATATTATATATATATAATATATATATAATATATATATATAATATATATATATATAATATATATATATATATATAATCTATATATATATATAATATATATATATATATATATATATATATATATAATCTATATATATATAATATATATATATATATAATTATATATTATATATATATATATATATATATAATATATATATATATATATATATATATATATATATATATATATATATATATATTTATATATATATATATATATATATATATATATATATATATATATATATATATATATATTTATAATAGGGAAGGGAGTACCACCTCTGGGATATATATATATATATATATATATATATATATATATATATATATATATATATTAAATACAGAGGTCTAGCACACTGCTACAGCTTTGTTCCGATCGGCTCGGAGACCCTCGGTTCGTGGGGAAAATGTGCATTGAAGTTCCTGAAGGAATTGGGGGACAAATTGATCAGCGCTACAAAAGACCAGAGAGCAAAAAGTTTCTTGTTCCAGCGCCTCAGTGTTGCGATTCAGAGGGGAAATGCCTGTTGCGTCTTGGGCACTAGTCCAACTTCAGAGGAATTCGAAGAAGTGTTTGACTTGCAACAATGATCGAACCCGTCTGTGACTTTCATCAATGTTTCCCATTGTTGTGTTTTTCAAGAGATCCATAACCTTTAAGCACCTTTTTGCATTATTATTTTTGTATCAACCCATGTATATCTTGTAACCATCAAATGCATAATAAAGCACAAAAAATAAAAAAGGAAGGGGGTGGTAGGAGAAAAGCACACAGAAACTGTATTGGAGGGGATCTAAACATTCCCTCTAATGCGTTATGCGTGGTTTCCTCCGAGGCTATGGGTCCCCCTTCTTCTAGCTAGAGGTGGTACTCCCTTCCCATATATATATATATATATATATATATATATATATATATATATATATATATATATATATATATATATATATATATATATATATATATATATATATATATGTCGTACCTAGTAGCCAGAACGCACTTCTCAGCCTACTATGCAAGGCCCGATTTGCCTAATAAGCCAAGTTTTCATGAATTAAATGTTTTTCGACTACCTACCTACCTAACCTAACCTAACCTAACTTTTTCGGCAACCTATCCTAACCTAACCTATAAAGATAGGTTAGGTTAGGTTAGGTAGGGTTGGTTAGGTTCGGTCACATATCTACATTAATTTTAACTCCAATAAAAAAAAATTTACCTCATACATAATTAAATGGGTAGCTTTATCATTTCATAAGAAAAAAATTAGAGAAAATATATTAATTCAGGAAAACTTGGCTTATTAGGCAAATCGGGCCTTGCATAGTAGGCTGAGAAGTGCGTTCTGGCTACTAGGTACGACATATATATATATATATATATATATATATATATATATATATATATATATATATATATATATATATATATATATATATATATATATTATATAGATTCAGCTACTGTTATGATCCCAGGTAGCTGAAAAACCAGTCTCCCCTTTGAGAATTATTCTATCAGGCCTGACCTGACTAGGAGGTCAAAGAAATATAGACATGAAGATTCATATGTAAAACAATTGGTTGGATTTGATAGATAATTTAAGAATGTGGGCAGTGAATAAGAAAATAAGTAAATGACTTGATATAAGATGTGGAGAGTTTGCTGGAGGCGTGAGGCTCGATTGAGCACACTTGAGCTGAAGAAATCGTGAGGGGAGGGCGTGCTCCGTTTGAGCCCTTGTTACAGAGAAACCCTTGTTTGACATACCTTCAAGAGGAAGGAAGTGGACAGATGTCTCGACTGAGGAATATGTAAGTAATTATCAAAAAGAAGGCACCAAACCGGGAAGGCAATGTAGCACCATCAAATGCGTGGGATAATCAGAGGACGCTAAAGATCACCAAGGATGCCAATACGAGAACAGAAACGCATACGGTGAACGATATCAATAGTATCCAAGTCACCAAGAATACTATCGAGAGACAAACGACGGTCGGAAAACAAGAAACACGCTCGTCCAGGAAGTCAGGATATTTAACAAGGATATGCATGACTAAGAGGGACAATGCAATTAGGACAATAAGGAGCAGGGCGGCACTCCATCAAGTGACCATGGGTTAAGTGAGTATGGCCAATATGCAACCTTGCCAGAGCCGTTTCCCATCGCCGGTTATGGTGGTTGGAGGACGGCCACGAGGACACACAACTTTTAAGAGAACGTAGTTTGTTTCCAGTAACAGACGACCAACAAGCCTGCCAATAGGTAAGGATGGAGGAATGGATAACCGGGTAAAAGTTGGAATAAGGAATACCTTTACGAGAGATGAGACAAGAGCGGACAGCCTCCTTGGCGGCAGCATCCACATGCTCATTTAAAGACATACCAATATGGCTGAGAACCCAACAGAACTCAACCGACTTAAATTTACTGCGAACAAGAAACAGCCAATGCTGGATCTCGACAACCACTGGATGAACCGGATTAAAGGACCCAAGAGCCATGAGGGCACTACGAGAGTCAACAACAACTACAAAGGAAGATTGACAACAAGAGAGCAGGAGACGAAGAGCATAGACAATAGCATAAAGCTCCACTGTGAAGATGCTAGTCTCCGGAGGTAAGCGACACATATAAGTGTGGTCAAGAAAAACAACAGAGTAGCCAACACCGTCCGCAGAATTAGACCCATCAGTGAAGATGGAAACGGAGTGGGAGTGAGAAGAAAAGTGCTCAAGGAAAAGGCATTTTAGAACCGTTGGAGGGGTAAAAGCTTTAGGGATGCGGGTCAAGGACATACAAAACTGCGGAAGGGGGACTCTCCACGGGGGCAAAGATGGAACTACACGAGGAGAAATATTATAAATACGAACGGAAAGAGAATCCTGTAAGCGAGATAACCAGACAGAAAGAGGGAGACGGTGAAGAGGAACAGGAACCGCAGAAGGGGTAAAAAGTAAAGCACGACAGAGGCGAGAGGAAGGATGTTGCAAGGACCGTGCTAGATAACGAAGACAGTAGGGATCACGGCGGTCCTGGAGAGATAGGAAGCCAGTGTCAACATACAAGCAGAGCGCAGAGGACAGGAGTTGAATGAAAGGCACCAGAACCGAGGCTCAACCCAGTATGGTGCAAAGCATCAAGACGGTGAAGAGTGGAAGGAGAAGCAGATGATTAAGCAGGGCAACCATAATCGAGCTTAGACAGGACGAGAGAGGAATGTAAAGCAAGGAGAGTGCACCTATCCACTCCCCAAGAAGTATGGGACAATACCCGAAGGAGGGTAAGGGCCTTAGAGCACTCAACATGGAGGTAAGAGATATGGGGGAGACCAAGACAAACGAGTGTCAAAGAATAACCCCAAAAGCTTCGCGGAATCTTTGTACTCAAGGGGATGACCATAAAGTGACAAAGAGGGACGAAGAACAACCCGTTTGAGAGTAAAAGTCATGGCACAAGTCTTAGTAGTAGAGAACGTGAAGCCATGATCGGTGGCCCAAGACGACACGGCATCAATCGCAAGTTGAAGCCGGCGTTGAAGGAGAGGCGAATCATCACTCTGACTGCAAAGGGTAAGATCATCGACATAGAGAGCAGAGAAGACGCCTGAAGGAAGAGGAAAGACCATTGAGGGCAACCAGAAAAAAAGTAGTGCTCAGAACACTACCCTGGGGCTCACCCTCGTATCGCTGAAAAGAGGCAGAGAGAGCGGTAAGAGCCGCACCCGAAAGGAACGACGAGAGAGGAAGCTTTGGAGAAAGAGAGGGAGATGACCACGAAGGCCAAAAGAATGAAGCTGGGATAGAATATGATATCGCTAAGTGGTGTCGTAAGCCTTTTCCAGTTCAAAAAGGATGGCAACAACGGAGGTCTTTGCCGCATAAGCAGTACGAATATAGACCTCTAAGTTCACCAGGACATCTGTCGTGCTGCGGCACTTGTGGAAACCAAATTGAGAAGGAGAGAGGAGGTGATGGTGTTCCAGGAACCACATCAGACGAACGTTAACCATACGTTCAAAGAGTTTGCAGACACAACTTGTGAGGGCAATAGGGCGAAAGTCCTTAGGGATGTTCACAGAGACCCTGGTTTGCGAACAGGGAGGAAAACGGCATCGAGCCAGTCCTCAGGGACTGACGACGACTCCCAGATCCGATTATATAGACTCAATAAATACTGAGACGTGCACGGAGGGAGATGGAGAAGCATCTCATAATGAATACCATCGGAGCCCGCTGCAGTAGAACCGCAGAGGGCCAGGGCAGAACGAAGTTCAGAAAGAGAGCGAAGGGATCGTTATAGGGAAGTCGAAGACGAGTGCAGAAATCTAAAGGACGAGACTCAAGGACAGGTTTACGAAGAAGGAAAGATTGGGGAAGATGAAGACCAGAGCTAACAGCAGAAAAATGGGAACCCAGTTCGGTAGCGACCTGCAACGGGTCCACCACAAGAGTAACACAGAGGTGCAGGACCAGTGAAACATCGGGAACGATCTAACCCGCTATACGGGTAAGATCTTGCGGATACGCTTCCAGATCTGTGGCAGAGGAGTTTCGGACATAATGGTGGAGACATAAGATGCCCAACATTCACGTTTATCCGTACAGATGGCCCTACGGGCCACCGCACTCGCCTTCTGAAAGAAAAGAAAAGAATCGGCCGTCTGCCGATGGGTGGTGTCTCCTTCAGGCTGCACGCTTACAGCGGACAGCCCGAGCACAGTCTGCATTCCACCAGGGAACGCACTTTCATGGACCCCGAGAGGAAGAGCAAGGAATAGAGCGGAGGGCAGTGTCGAAGACAGTGTCATGAAAAAGGAGGAGAGAGCGAGTGAGAGGGAGAAGGGAGAGGTCAGAGAGAGCAGCACTAAGGGTAAAGAGGTTCCAGCCCGCTTTGGCAAACTGCCACCTAGGGAAGGAGAGGGGGGGCGAAAAGAGAAAAAGGTAACAAGGATGGAGAAATGGTCACTGCCATGGAGGTCATCAAGAACCTGCCACGTGAAATATAAGTAAAGAGAAGACGAGCAAAGATAAAAATCAAGACAGGAAAGGGAGCGAGTCCGAGAATCCAAGTGCGTGGGCTCACCAGAATTCAGAAGAGACAAGGAAGAAGAGAGGATAAACGGCTCAAGAAGGCGTCCCCGGGTGTTGGTCAGAACATCACCCCACAGGGAATGACGACAATTGAAATCACCCAGCAGGAGCACAGGCTCCGGCAAGGAGTCTAGTAGGTGTTTCAGATCAGGGAGAGAAAGCGGGACACTCGGGGGTAGATAAATGGAACAAACAGTGTACCATTTCCCCACAAAGATACAAGCAGCAGAACAATGGAGAGGTGAAGGAAAAAGTAAGGGGACAAAGGGAACATCAGAGCGAATCAAGAGAGCAGAAGAGTTAGGAGCCCCAGCAACAGCTGGGGTTGGAAGGGAGAGAAAGGAATAGCCACAAAAGCGACCAGGACGAGCAGCAAGCATCGGCTTCTTGAGACAGACACAAAGGGGCGAAAATCGCAAAATCAGAAAGAGAGAGTTCAAGGAAATTGGAATAATAACCCCGAACGTTCCATTGAAGAATAGACATCGACGAGAAGAGAAAGGACAACAACAGAGAACAAGGAAGAAACAAAGGCGAAAGAGCAACATAGCACTTTAAAGAAGATCACGGTCGGGATCAGGGTCAGCAAAGTCAGGGTTAGGGGGCATGGGTAAACTGAGCAAAGATGGAGGGAAGGAAGCGGGAGAACAGACCAGAAGTCGACAGGCGGGGTCCGGAGGAGGAGGAGGAGGTAGAGGAGGAGGCAACCGAGAGGAGTAGTCAAGGACAGCAGCAGGAAGAGGGGGAGTAGAAAGAGGGGAGCGCACCTCAGCAAGGGCAGCAACCGAGAGGGAAGTGGGGGCCAAAAAACCTCCATAGCAGAAAAAGGGGGTGCAACCACCGAAATGGGAGGGGAAGGGACGATAAATTCAGAAGTAGGGGCCGAGGAAGAAAGCGAAGCCTTCTTACCCGCTGGGGAGGAGGAAAGAGAGGATCCAGGCTTACGCTTCTGACTTAAAAGAGACAGGTGTCCCAGCAACTACGTACTGGGCAACGGATTCCAGCATCTCAACAGGAGAAGCTGAAAGAGAGCACACACGACGGCCGTTAGGAGAGCGATGGACATCAGCCCACACTGACAGGCGGCGGGGAGAGTTAATAGATGGAGGAGAAGGATGGGAAGGAGGATTGGAGGGAGACGAGGCAGAAGACACAGGAGACATGACAGACCGGGGAGAAGGAAGGGGAACCCCAGACAGAGAACCAGGAGGGAAACCCTTCGGAACAGAACTCAAAGGAATAAAGGAGGGGGCAGTGGGCGTATCATGGTCCAAGGCCCGGAAACGGTTGTGGGTCTGAGGATGATGGAAAGGATGAGGAGAGGAAGAGCGCAACAAGCGAGCATAAGAGACGTTAGCCTAAGGCGGGAGCCGGCGAACCTGGCGCCTCGCCTCAGGAAAAGATAAACGCTCCCGGTGTTTCAAGTTGAGGACGGCTGCCTCAAGCTTGTAATGGATACAGGCACAGGAGAAGGCAGGATGGGCCTCACCGCAGTTGAGGCAGCGAACCTGGGGAGAAGTGCACTCCATCTTAGAGTGACCTTCGCCCCCACACAAAGGACAGAGAGAGACAGTCCCAGAGCAGCGGAGGGCACCGTGCCCAAACCTCCAGCACTTGTTACAAAGCCTAGGAGAAGGAATGTACTCCTGGACAGAGCACCTGGCACCAGCAAGAATGACAGAGGATGGAAGGGTCCTACCATCAAAGGTAGTCTTCACAACCCGAAGGGGTTGACGGCGACGACCACGAAGGGGATGAGTAAATGAGTCTACCTGGAGGACAGAATGGCCTTGGGCATCAAGAATATGCCAAACATCATCGTGGCAGTCCTGCAGATTCCGAACACCAGTCGCAACATGGGGCGGGAGGAGAATAGTACCAACACTGGCATTCAACCAAGCATTCTTTGAGACCCGAACAGGGATCTTGCCAAGGCAGGATAAGGCAGCCAAGCGGGAAGCTGCATCCTGAGAAGGAGCAGCAACGACACGTGTACCGAGACGAGTGGGGTTGAAGGTAACAGAGGCATCCACAGAATCAACAAGATGCCGATGGAGTTAGAAATCGTCAGGAGGTGCAGAATCAAGAGGGAGATCAAAATATTTGGCCCATGAAGCAGGACCAAACCACTGGGGGCTTGAGGCTCGACCCAACCACAGAGAGGTCCTGGTTAGAGAGGAGGAAGGGGAGCTGAGAGGATGAAGTCAGGAGTGTCAAAAGAAAAGCAATGTTGGGGCCCAATGCAGCAGGGCCTACAGAGCCCGGTCTTTCAATACAGGCCAACTTGGGGGCTTGGTCGCCCACCCCACGAGCCTGAGAGGGTACAAAAGAAACATTCAACGACATACAGACGAAGAGTGACAAATTCATCCACGAATGTGCCCCCATACCCACCATGGAGCCACAATTAGAGGCAGGACACCCAACAGGAAGCTATCGCTGATCATACCGGGGCCCCCTAGGGGTGCGTCGTGAGTATATGCCCCACAAACGCCACCTTAAGAACCGTCAGTCCATCGAGATCGGGTTCAGCGATGAAAGAGGGATTGACAACAAAAAGGTTTCCCTTGCTCGAGACGTTGGGTACTACAGTTCTACGGTGGCAAGAGTATGCCTCCTCATGCACCCGGGCGTCAAAATAGAAGAAGTCCAAAGAAAGATCCAAAACAAGCAAAAGGTCGGCAGGAAACGACAAGCAGATAGGAAAGGAGGGGGGAGAAAAACGAAACAGAAGGAAAAGGAAAAGTCGTTCCAAGTTCCAAAAAGTTCCAAGTAACACGGGCTATGGTGAGCCCATACAGCAGAGAGGGAGTAGTTGATGAGAGTCCAAGGTTGTGGAAGGTACTGAGCTCTGTGGGAGAGCAGCCATACAGTGAGGAAGAGAACCTCAAGCTGTGAGAAGAGGAGCAGTGGAATAAAGTTTCTCATGCTTTTGTGATACCAGTGGTGAAACACCATTGTTGCTTAAAGAAGACTTCATGGTGAAGCAGCCTGGAAGAGCTGCAGCGGGTCCTGGTAGATAAACCCGGAAGAACCTGACGATGTCAGGGTAGTGAACTTCCAGACGTGGAAGGGAAGTTCTTATTGACCACTTGTAGGGAGTTGGTAGAGTGTTTGGTTGTCATTAGCGTGTAAGACGCAGTGAAAGGTGAGTGAGTTATTACCATTTATGGTAAGTAAGGTGAGTGATTTAGTATAGAGTTACGACCGTAGGCTGGATTACCTGCAGAGACATACATATGTGTTCTAGGACTGATAAGGTGATTGATCATTGTTGTTTATCAAGGAATATTTATACCCATATTTATGTTATTGCAGTCATAGGCTGGTTTTCCTTGTATGTATTATATATGTAATATATTCTCTTGCTGATAGTGCAATATTGTCTTATAAGACTTGACCTACTTGATGAGGTTGATAGTATAAGTGGTGAGTCAGGAGTTAGGATACCACTTGACAAGCAGATGATAGAGTCCTGATGGTATTGGAGTGCAACCTGACTACACTAGTATAGAGTGTTGGAGATATTATACATGTATATGTATTGTCCATGTGCCTTGTCCAGTAAATGTATTCAAATTTGCTGGTGTTTGCCCTTGTCCTAGTGAGGCTTCCCAGAAAATAGGAGAGAGAGAGAGAGGAAGAACCAAGAACCAAAGCTGCGGACAGGGTCGTACAGAGTAATATCAAAGAAAAGAGAATTGAGGAGATCATACCACATAAGGAGAGAGTGGGGAGTCACAGCGGCTCAAGTAGGTGTGTGCACGTGACAACGAGGCTAAGTGTTGGAGCCGCATCCCCTAAACGTGTAACGTTGAGCCCCTCTCCAAGTGCCAGAAGCATCCAGGGGGATCTCCTGGTCAAAGTAAGCACTCTACGGAATTTTGGGTTGGTTGTCCGAAAGGAAGGACCAACAACATCGACAACATCGTAATGCTACTCAGAACAAAAGTGCCAAGTAGCACGGGCTATGGTGAGCCCGTAGTGGACTTACCTGGCACAAGAGCGGGGGCTGTGTTTTTTTCTCCAACAGATTGAATGTCGTTCCTTATAGGTTCGTCTCACGGAGCTGAGCTCCCTCTCACCTAACTAGATGCTAATAGAAAAGCTTGCCGGACACTGACTTCACGTTGGTTCAGAGACTTACAATACCAATGTACTCACATTAAACCGGTCTCTTCATGTACGCTCCTCCACATTCATTCCACTCTGCAGTACACTGAAGATTGGAATGCACCAAACATGAACAAACAAATACACCAAACCTCCTCAACACGTGGATACAGCAGAACCACGGAGGATGACCCGGTGCTTGAACACAGGGTGTTGGGAGAGATGAACACAGTATTGTGCCCACGGTGTGGCATGGTAAGAGAGTGTCATGGGAGGTTGGCAACCTTCACCGCTGATGATGGTTCATACCCACCCTCACACGTAACACACCTCACATAACAGGTGTGTTACGAAATGGCGATACGGGGAGATGAGATTCACTGTCCCAAACAGTGAACCATAATTCCCAGAATTACTAATGAAAACTTTCCACAATCACTGGAGAGCCTTTCCTGCTTTCGCCTCTGCCAGGTATCTCAGACCTGTGAACTGATGACGAACGATGCAGGTTATAATCGCAGATCACACAAAACAGTCTGTTGGCTCCTGTTGAAATCACGCAGTTGAGACTGAAACTTACTGATCTCATCCATCCCAAATTAATCCCACACCCGCACAAATTGGATTCTGTTTGCAATCTGGAAATAGCAGAAATCAAATGGATGATAAGATGGATGGTATTGCCGCATTTACTTCTTACATATAAAACATGTGAATGTCTGTACCTCTACTCACAGCTATCTTGAGATGATTTCGGGGCTTTAGTGTCCCCGCGGCCCGGTCCTCGACCAGGCCTCCACCCCCAGGAAGCAGCCCGTGACAGCTGATTAACTCCCAGGTACCTATTTACTGCTAGGTAACAGGGGCATTCAGGGTGAAAGAAACTTTGCCCATTTGTTTCTGCCTTGTGCGGGAATCGAACCCGCGCCACAGAATTACGAGTCCTGCGCGCTATCCACCAGGCTGCGAGGCCCCGAGAGTTGGGCTACGACGGCTATCATAGGCTCACTGAAGGTCGGAAAGCCAAGGCTACACATAAACTTTAAACAGGAGATGTTTCGTGAAAGATTTACAGAATCTAGGACCCGCGCACCTTGGTGAACTCATGTCCTAGCGTGTGCACTCCAGCACACAACTAGAAGCTAGCTGGAAAATCCATTCCCTCACAGAGTCACTGCCCTACAACACAATACAGCCATCAGTACCTCCCATTCACTGCCCTGCAAGACAACACAACCATCAGTACTCACCCCAGGGTGAGTAACATAAGATACTCACCCAGCACCTGACGTTACTCGCACTAAGTTACTCACCGAACGCCTGATGACGTTCTTGTAGATGTTGTTGGCGAACATGGATGAGGCGGAGAGGACGGAGGAGTCCGCCGACGACATGACGGCGGCGCTGACGGCTCCCAGACCCACCATCGCCACCCACTGTAACATCACACTTCGCTTATTATAATCTCACTAAACACAGTTCTTCCTGATATTATTTATAGTATTAATATCAGTAATATTGTTGTACTATAATTACAATTATTACACAGAAATCCCATTTTTGTGATATATCAATGAGAAAATCCACAGGAGCCTTGATGAGGATTCGAACCTATGCAACGGGTATTCCCAGATGCATGCTCTAACCGTCTACACCACGACATGGTCAAAAGAATTGCAATCTGGGGTACTGCTGCACCCTCGAGGCTTTCCGAGGTTTCCACTGAAGCTGAAACAGGGTTTCACACAAATCCCTCCATGCACTCTGGCTCTGTCTTCCAGTAGTTCTACCTCTGATGCGTCTCTTTCTATATTTCAATAGTTAGACCCAGTACATATGAAACCTCCATCCCAAATCAAGGTGGTGTAACTGTGCTGAGCCAGGATTCCTAAGTGTTTGTGTTTATATGTGGCTGAGCACTCACATGGTGTCCATCACTAGACGTCACTATCATTATGCTCCCCAGGGATTCCCCCCGAGGGATGCCGAAGCTTATGATGAATGATCAAGTGTCCAGATGTGTGAGAACTGTGCCCAGGGTTTCGCAAGAACAGTATCCCTGAGAGGGAACGGATTCCAGCTATCTTAAAAATTAGTGATGTAGAGTGCACACCACCATTTTGCTTCCTCCAGGAGTTTTTTTTAGTTTTTTTTTCCTACTGAGTGAACAGGGAGAGTGCACCAAGTCTAGTTTCATTATTATGAAACATAGGTATACCTTATGTTGGGTATTGAGAAACAGCCTATGTCAACAACTGTCCGTTGGCACTACAATAACCGTTGTGGGTGCCAGCATAAGAAAGTTACAGCAATGTGTATATAGAGAGAACAGTAGAAGAATGGATGTAGTCGCCAGGTCAAGACCTTTTCCAACGATCTTGTAAACACAGGTCTCCTCTAGTGACGTCACGAGCATCATGCCACCCGAGGGTAGGCCCTGATTGGATTAGGCACTATATGCCTGGTCGCTGATCGGTTCTTTTAAAGAACAAAGGGACAAGAGTGTGTGTAGCCGCCAGGTTAGGCCGCTGCCCGCACTGTCCCACATTCTGAGGTCGTCGCTACACCTGCCGAGACGTGAATTCCATAGTTGTCGGCCAGCAACCAGGAACACCATCTAAACGCGACCTTAAGCTTATCTCGTCATCTACGTTTCGTCTCACGTGTCCGTCTACAGAATCCGGGCTCGTGCGAGATCGAAATAAAAAATATACGAGTGATAAACGAGAGATATAAAGTGTATCTCCACACAATATCCAGCAGAGTGCAACAGACTGCCCCGGGATCATCTTTTTTTATCTCCCCCATCTGTCTTCATCCATTAGCCTAAAGCTACGTGTGTGGAGAGTAGGTAGGTGTTTAGCAATTGTTTTCCAGTGAACTGCGATTTCTTCCGAGTGAGGTTAGTACATTACAGCCCGTGCTGGGAGCATGGTTTTTCCTGCCATCGCCATGCCTGTTAACCCCGTGTGCCCCTGGAAATGAAAGAGGGGGTTAAGAAAGAGAGGCAAGGAAAATGGGAAGAATCAGATACCATATTAGTCATGCGGGGTCAACCTTGACCCACATGACTAAAGAATAATAAAACTGCAATTAACTGAAGAGAACTCCACCTAATAACAGTGCCAAGACAACACTCGGCACTGTAAACCCAAAAAATTACAAAACCTATCAGTATCCTTTCTCGAAGAACTCGACCTGCTTGAGCAATCTCATGAGTTGCACGTGTGCATACACGACAGACTCAAATATAAGAGAAGACAGTGAAGAAGTTCTGAATGTTACCTAAAGAAATGAGAGACACACACACACATATATCTAGGCAATTAATAGGGTAGCAAGAAATTAATTAGATCAAATCAACACTGATGGCTCTGCTAACCCAACTAATGGCAGGGCTGGAACAGTGTACTCTGAAATCAGAGATAACTGATTTCAAGACTAAAATGAGGAAAATTACTGATTGAGATCCACACTTCCTCAACACAAGCAGTGCACCCTGCCGTTATTATGGCATTAAGGTATCTGGAATGAAACAAAAAGAGCAGTGATCTGCACTGACTCTAGAGAGGCAGTGCAAACTCTCCAAAAAAGTCAGACTGAAAACTTGTGGACAGTGGCCGAAATCAAGAGAGCAGTGAAAATCTTATAGCCAAGAAAGGATGATGACTGTCTTTAATGCGGCTGTTGTATCCCGCGTGACTCAGGACCTGGAAAGTAGAGTTGGAAATCCTACTAGATGATATACTCGAGCCCGAGAACCAAAGGAAGGCAACCACCAAAGACACTCTGCAAGCTGAACTGATCGCAGAAAGAGGGAAGACCCGAGGTAGATACAAGAGCACTACACAGACCCCCAGAGCTCAGAGCGGCAGCTAAGAGCCTCCGTGATAACAAGGACGTGGTAGTAAGGAGAGATGAAAAGTCACCAATATACGTCATCCTAAAAAAAGAGACGAGGATTTTGCAGAAATGAACCTCATCCTCTCTGACCAAACATAATTCCTGAGGGTCATTAGATTTTCGCACTTATCTTTGGCTTCCCTATAACGATCTTTTCTCTCTCTCTCAGAACTCCAGTCTGCCCTGACCCTCCGTGGGTCTATGGCGGCAGGCTTGGGTGATACTCATTATGAGATGCTTTTCCATCTCTCTCCACGCACGTTTCAGTATTTACTTAATGTTTATAACCGTGTCTGAGAGTTGTTGTCAGTTCCTGAGGACCGGCTTGAGGCAGTTGTTCATTATATCTGGAAACCAGGTTTTCTAGGGTAATCTCCTAAAGACTTCCGCCCCATTGCTCTCACGAGTTGCGTCTGCAAACTCTTTGAACGTATGGTTAATGTCAGTCTGATGTGGTTCTTGGAACCCTATCACCACCTCTTCCCTTCTCAAAGTGGCTTTTACAAGTGTCGCAACATAAATGATGTCTCGGTGAACTTGGAGGTCTATATTCTTACTGCATCTGTTGCGAAGTCCTCCATGATTGCTGATCTTTATGACCCAGAAAAGGCATATGACACCACCTGGAGATACCATATTCTGTCTTAACTCCGTTCTTTTGGCTTTCATGATAATCTCCCTCTCTTCTTCCAGAGCTTCCTCTTTAATTGTTCCTTTAGAGTGAGCTTGGTACCACTCTCTGTGCCTCTTTTCGGCAGTACGAAGGTGTATCCCAAGGTAGTGTTATTAGCACTACTCTGTTCCTGGTTGCCCTCAATGGTCTTCTCTCCTCCCTTCCCTCTTGAATTTCCTCAGCTGTCTATGTTGACGATCTCTGCTATCCAGGTGATGACTCTCCTTTCCTCTAATGGCGGCTTCAACCTGCGATTGATGTCGTGTCGTCCTGGGCCACCAATCATGGCTTCAAGTTCTCTCCGGCTAAGACGTGTTATGACCATTACTCTGAAGCCAATCGTTATTCGACCCCCTCTGTCCCTATATGATAATCCTCTTTCGTATAAGGATTCTGCAAAACTTCTGGGGTTAATCTTTTCTAACTTAAGTTGGACCTTAACTTACTTAAGGTCTTGTCCCATACTTACTGGGGAGCTGATTGGCGCACGTTCCTCTCTTTACATTCCTCTCTCGTGCTGTCTAAACTCGATTATGGTTGTCCTGCTTACTCGTCTGCCTCTCCCTCATCTCTTCGCTGGCTTGATGCTCTGCACCATACTGGGCTACACCTCGGCTCTGGTGCCTTTTGTTCAACTCCTACTATCAGCCTGTATGTTGACACCGGCATTTTGTCTCTGCAGGATCGCCGTGATCGTTACTGTCTTCACTAATTTGCGCGGTTCCTACAACACCCAGTCTCTCACTTATACTATACTACGATCATTACTCCTCCCATGGGCCTTGTTCCCTTTCACCGCCTTTCCCTTTCTGTACGATTGTCTCACTTGCAAGGTTCTCTCTCTTGGTTTGTGTTACCAATACTTCTCCTCGTATCGTTCCCTCTTTCCCTCCATGGAGGGTCCCTTTTCCTAAGTTTTGTAGAACCTTCACCCGCATGAGTAAGGTTTTTACCCCTCCTACAGATCTGAAACGCTTTTTCCTTGTTCACTTTTCTTGACACTACCGCTTGATCTCCGTCATGATGAGTCTAAGTCTGCTGACAGTGTAGGCTACTCCTTTGTGTTTCCTGACCAGACCTCTATGTGTCTCCTGCCCCCGTAGACTAGCATCTTCACGGCTGAACTTTATGCCATTTTGTATGCTCTTCGTCAATTGCTTTCTCTCCGTCATTCTTCCTGTTGTTGGCGTTGACTCTCGCAGTGCCCTCATGGTTTTGGAGTCCATTAATCCTGTCCATCCTGTGGTCGTCGAAACTCAATATTGGTTGCTTCGTATCACCAGCAGGTTTAAGAGAGTGGAGTCTTGCTGGGTTCCCAGCCATATTGGTGCATGCTCTTAAATGAACTTGTGGACGCTACCCAGTTATTCATTCCTCCATCCTTGCCCGTTAGCAGGATTGCTGGTCTTCTGTTACTGGTAACAAACTGTGTGCTCTTAAGGGTAGCATGTCCCCGTGGCCTTCCTCCTACCACTGTAACCGGCAGTAGGAAACGGTTCTGGCGAGGTTACATATTGGTCATACACGTTTAACTCACGGGAACTTAATGGAGCACCGCACTTCTCCTTCCAGGATAAGCGTGTGTCTTGCTTCCCAACCGTCCTTCGTGGTCACTTGTCACTCGATAGAATTGTTGGTGAATCAGATGACTTTGATGTTGTTTGCCTTAGGGGACATATAATATGAAATAATTTGGGAAAAATTGGTAACATTGTGAAATATTTATAAAAATACTACGTAGTTCTGGCAACACTCTGATGCAATCAGAATTATTTTACTATATAAATTGACGTATTTATGGCACATTTCCATGCATAATTGTGCAGAATCCGGTGCCCAACATCTGTGGCGCGCCAAAGGTATTGCGTCATAAGATCTAAACATCAAATTTTTCGTAATAACGTCATAGATAACTCTGTATTTATGAAGAGTAAATATACACTCATTGGCAACCTTCTCATCCCTAGTGGGGATGAGCGAAGTACCAGCCATCAGTCACCTCGTGTGTCCTATTGAGAACGGACTCTTTGTCAACGCGTGCTCCATTCTCGCTCCTGGAATAGCGCATTGTGTCTACTGCACAAACAGTTATAAAGACGACAACAACACCACAACAACCACACACCACAACAACACTGAAGGTCAACACAACACAACAACAACACTGAAGGTCAACACCACACAACAACAACACTGAAGGTCAACACCACACAACAACAACACTGAAGGTCAACACCACAACACTGAAGGTCAACAACACAACACTGAAGGTCAACACCACAACAACACTGAAGGTCGACACCATACTACAACACTGAAGGTCAACACCATACTACAACAACACTGAAGGTCAACACAACAACACTGAAGGTCAACACCACACCACAACAACACTGAAGGTCAACACCACAACACTGAAGGTCCACACCACAACAACACCACTGAAGGTCAACACAACACCACAACAACACTGAAGGTCAACACAACACCACTGAAGATCAACACAACAACACTGAAGGTCAACAACACAACACTGAAAATAAACACAACATCACTGAATGATATACGATATAAATTGACGTATTTATTGATTTTATAAATATTTATAAACATAATATATTGCATATTTTTGGAAGGGGAACTTTGAATAATTGTATTATTGCACTAAACACTTCTTTGATAAAACTGCTGTGTATAACCCTTTATTTTATACAAATATGATATCCGAGTGTTATAGAAATGATCTTAGTTGACACATGTGTTCCATGAAATTTTTCGAAAATATTGAAAATTCGTTGCATAATACGTTGTGTATTTTTGTCTCTCTTTCTATTTAGGGTGTGATGCTGAAACTTGGACCAGTAGCAGCCCTTTCTATAACCATTCCATGATTAAACTTATAAATAAATTGAACAACTTTTTCGTTACCAGTAATATGTCCCCTTATGCGCTTTTATTCTCGTTTTATCATCTATAGTGATCTGTTGTGCCTTTTGAGTATCACGCACATTTGACGGTGCTACATAGCCTCCCCGGCTTGGTGCATTTTCTGTTGATAATTATTTAATTGTGCCACCTATGTTCAACTACACCCCAGCACTACACTTCAACCTGTCTCTTGACACGGAGGTCAGCACAGCAACACAGAAGGTCAACACAACACCACGAAAACACTGAAGGTCAACAACAACACTGAAGGTCAACAACACTGAAGGTCAACACCACACCACAACAATGAAGGTCAACACAGCACCACAACAACAATGAAGGTCAACACAGCACCACAACAACACTGAAGGTCAACAAAACACCACAACAACACTGAAGGTCAACACAACAACACTGAAGGTCAACACAACAACACTGAAGGTCAACACCACACCAACATTGAAGGTCAATACCACAACAACACTGAAGGTCAACACAACAACACTAAAGGTCAACGCAACAACAACACTGAAGGTCAACACCACACCACAACACTGAAGGTCAACACCACAACAACCACAAACCACAACAACACTGAAGATCAACACCACAACAACACTGAAGGTCAACACTACAATGAAGGTCAATACAACAACACTGAAGGTCAACACCACAACAACACTGAAGGTCGACACCACACAATAACAACACTGAAGGTCAACACAACACTGAAGATCAACACAACAATGAAGGTCAACACAACACCACTGAAAGTCAACACAACACCACAACAACACTGAAGGTTAACACTACACTACACCAACACAGAAGGTCGACACCACAACAACACTGAAGGTCAAAACCACATCAAAACAACACTGAAGGTCAACACAACAACACTAAAGGTCAACGCAACAACAACACTGAAGGTCAACACCACACCACAACACTGAAGGTCAACACCACAACAACCACAAACCACAACAACACTGAAGATCAACACCACAACAACACTGAAGGTCAACACTACAATGAAGGTCAATACAACAACACTGAAGGTCAACACCACAACAACACTGAAGGTCGACACCACACAATAACAACACTGAAGGTCAACACAACACTGAAGATCAACACCACAATGAAGGTCAACACAACACCACTGAAAGTCAACACAACACCACAACAACACTGAAGGTTAACACTACACTACACCAACACAGAAGGTCGACACCACAACAACACTGAAGGTCAAAACCACATCAAAACAACACTGAAGGTCAACACAACAACACTGAAGGTCAACACCACACCACAACAACACTGAAGGTCAACACAACACCACATCAACACTGAAGGTCAACACCACACCAACACTGAAGGTCAAAACAACAACACAACAACACTAAAGGTCAACACCACAACAACCACACACCACAACAACACTGAAGGTCAACACAACAACACTGAAGGTCAACACCACAATGAAGGTCAACACAAGACCACAACAACACTGAAGGTCACCACCACACCACAACAACACTGAAGGTCAACACCACAACAACACTGAAGGTCAACACTACAAAAACACCACACCACAACAACACTGAAGGTCAACACCACACCACAACAACACTGAAGGTCAACACCACACCACAACAACACTGAAGGTCAACACCACAACAACACTGAAGGTCAACACCACAAGAACACTGAAGGTCAACACCACAACAACACTGAAGGTCAACACCACACCACAACAACACTGAAGGTCAAAACAACAACACTAAAGGTCAACACCACAACAACACTGAAGGTCAACACCCCAACAATGAAGGTCAACACCCCAACACTGAAGGTCGACACCACAATGAAGGTCAACACAACACCAGAACAGTGAAGGTCAACACCACACCACAACAACACTGAAGGTCAAAACAACAACACTAAAGGTCAACACCACAACAACACTGAAGGTCAACACCACAATAACACTAAAGGTCAACACCACAACAACCACACACCACAACACCACTGAAGGTTAACACAACACAAAAACAACACTGAAGGTCAACACCGCAACAGCACTGAAGGTCAACTCCACAACAACACTGAAGGTCGACACCACAACAACACTGAAGGTCAACACCACACTACAACAACACTGAAGGTCAACACTACAATGAAGGTCAACACAACACCAACACTGAAGGTCACCATCACACCACAACAACACTGAAGGTCAACACCACAACACTGAAGGTCAACAACACCACAACACTGAAGGTCAACACAATACCACTGAAGGTCAACACAACAACACTAAAGGTCAACAACACTGAAGGTCAACACCACAACAACACTGAAGGATATACGATATAAATTGACGTATTTATTGATTTTATAAATATTTATAAACATCATATATTGCATATTTTTGGATGAGGAACTTTGAATAATTGTATTATTGCACTAAATACTTATTTGATAAAACTGCTGTGTATAATCCTTTATTATATAGTAACGTGATATCCGAGTGTCATAAAAATGATTTTAGTTGACACATGTATTCCCTGAAATTTTTCGAAAATGTTGAAAATTCGTTGCATAATACGTTGTGTACACCACAACAACACTGAAGGTCAACACAACAACACTGAAGGATATACGATATCAATTGACGCATTTATGGCACATTTCCATGCATAATTGTGCAGAATCCGGTGCCCCGTGGCTGTGGCGTGCCAAAAGTATTGCGTCGTACGATCTAAACATCAAATTTTTCGTAATAGCGTCATAAATAACTCTGTATTTATAAAGGGTAAATATACACTCATTGGCAACCTTCTCATCCCTAGTGGGGATGAGCGAAGTACCAGCTTTCAGTCACCTCGTGTGTCCTATTGAGAGCGGACTCTTTGTCAACGCGCGCTCCATTCTCGCTCCTGGAATAGAGCATTGTCGTGTCTACTGCACAAAGAGTTATAAAGACGACAACAAAACTGACGGTCAACACAACAACACGGAAGGTCAACACCACACAACAGCAACACTGAAGGTCACCACCACACCACAACAACAGTGAAGGTCAACACCACAACAACACTGAAGGTCAACACTACAAAAACACCACACCACAAGAACACTGAAGGTCAACACTACAAAAGCACCACACCACAACAACACTGAAGGTCAACACCACACCACAACAATACTGAAGGTCAACACCACAACAACACTGAAGGTCAACACCACTGAAGGTCAACAACACCACAACACTGAAGGTCAACACAACACCACTGAAGGTCAACACAACACCACTGAAGGTCAACACAACAACACTGAAGGTCAACAACACTGAAGGTCAACAACACTGAAGGATATACGATATAAATTGACGTATTTATAGATTTTATAAATATTTATAAACATCATATATTGTATATTTTGGAAGAGGAACTTTGAATAATTGTATTATTGCACTAAACACTTTTTTGATAAAACTGCTGTGTATAATCCTTTATTATATACTAATGTGATATCTGAGTGTCATAGAAAAATGATTTTAGTTGCCACATGTATTCCCTGAAATTTTTCGAAAATATTGAAAATTCGTTGCATAATACGTTGTGTATTTTTTTTCTCCCTTTCTATTTAGGGTGTGATGCTGAAACTTGAACCAGTGGCAGCCCTTTCTATATCCATTCCATGATTAAATTTATAAATAAATTGAACAACTTTTACGTTACCCGTAATATGTCCCCTTATGCGTTTAATCTCGTTTTATCATCCTTAGTGATCTGCTGTGCCTTTTGAGTATCACGCACATTTGACGGTACTACATAGCCTCTTCAGCTTGGTGCATTTTGTGTTGATAATTATTTACTTGTGCCACCTATGTTCAACTACACCCCAGCACTACACTTCAACCTGTCTCTTGACACGGAGGTCAGCACAGCAACACAGAAGGTCAACACAACACCACGAAAACACTGAAGGTCAACAACACTGAAGGTCAACACCACACCACAACAATGAAGGTCAACACAGCACCACAACAACAATGAAGATCAACACAACACCACAACAACACTGAAGGTCAACAAAACACCACAACAATACTGAAGGTCAACACAACAACACTGAAGGTCAACGCCACACCAACATTGAAGGTCAAAACCACAACAACACTGAAGGTCAACACAACAACACTAAAGGTCAACACAACAACAACACTGAAGGTCAACACCACACCACAAAACTGAAGGTCAACACCACAAAAACCACACACCACAACAACACTGAAGATCAACACCACAACAACACTGAAGGTCAACACTACAATGAAGGTCAACACCACACAACAACAACACTGAAGGTCAACACAACACCACTGAAGGTCAACACATCAACACTGAAGGTCAACACCACTGAAGGTCGACACCACACTATAACAACACTGAAGGTCAACACAACAGTGAAGGTCAACACAACACCATTGAAGGTCAACACAATACCACAACAACACTGAAGGTCAACACCACACCACAACAACACAGAAGGTCAACACCACAACAACACTGAAGGTCAAAACCACACCAAAACAACACTGAAGGTCAACACAACAAAACTGAAGGTCAACACAACACCACAACAACACTAAAGGTCAACACAACA
Organism: Procambarus clarkii; assembly: GCF_040958095.1. Lineage (NCBI taxonomy): Eukaryota > Metazoa > Arthropoda > Malacostraca > Decapoda > Cambaridae > Procambarus > Procambarus clarkii. The sequence continues at coordinate 24,852,034 of NC_091156.1, read as the reverse complement.
ACACTGAAGGTCAACACCACACCAACACTGAAGGTCAATACCACAACAACACTGAAGGTCAACACAACAACAACACTGAAGGTCAACATCACACCACAACACAACAATGAAGGTCAACACAACACCACACCAACACTGAAGGTCAAAACTACACCACAACAACACTGAAGGTCAACACCACACCACAATAACACTGAAGGTCAACACCATAACAACACTGAAGGTCAACACCACACCACAACAACACTGAAGGTCAACAACACCACAACATCACTGAAGGTCAACAACACCACAACAACACTGAAAGTCAACAACACCACTGAAGGTCAACACCACAACAACACTGAAGGTCAACACCACAACAACACTGAAGGTCAACACCACAACAACACTGAAGGTCAACACAACAACACTGAAGGTCAACACCACACCACAACAACACTGAAGGTCAACACCACACCACAACAACATTGAAGGTCAACACAACACAACAACACTGAAGGTCAACACCACACCACAACAACACACCACAACAACACACCACAACAACATGAAAGGTCAACACTGAAGGTCAACACCACAATGAAGGTCAACACAACACCACAACACTGAAGGTCAACAAAACACCACTGAAGGTCAACACCACACAAAAACAACACTGAAGGTCAACACCGCAACAGCACTGAAGGTCAACACCACAACAACACTGAAGGTCGACACCACAACAACACCACACCACAACAACACTGAAGGTCAACACCACAACAACACTGAAGGTCAACACTATAAAAACACCACACCACAACAACAGTGATGGTCAACACCACACCACAACCACACTGAAGGTCAACACCACAACAACACTGAAGGTCAACAACACTGAAGGATATACGATATAAATTGACGTATTTATTGATTTTATAAATATTTATAAACACCATATATTGCATATTTTGGAAGAGGAACTTTGAATAATTGTATTATTGCACTAAACACTTTTTTTAAAAAACTGCTGTGTATAAACCTTTATTAAATACTAATGTGATATCTGAGAGTTAAAGAAATGATTTTAGTTGACACATGTCTTCCCTGAAATTTTTCGAAAATATTGAAAATTAGTTGCATAATACGTTCTGTATTTTTTTCTCCCTTTCTATTTAGGGTGTGATGCTGAAACTTGAACCAGTTGCAGCCCTTTCTATAACCATTCCATGATTAAATTTATAAATAAATTGAACAACTTTTACGTTACCCGTAATATGTCCCCTTATGCGTTTAATCTCGTTTTATCATCCTTAGTGATCTGTTGTGCCTTTTGAGTATCACGCACATTTGACGGTACTACATAGCCTCCCCGGCTTGGTGCATTTTGTGTTGATAATAATTCAATTGTGCCACCTATGTTCAACTACACCCCAGCACTACACTTCAACCTGTCTCTTGGCACGGAGGTCAGCACAGCAACACAGAAGGTCAACACAACACCACGAAAACACTGAAGGTTAACAACAACACTGAAGGTCAACAACACTGAAGGTCAACACCACACCACAACAATGAAGGTCAACACAGCACCACAACAACAATGAAGGTCCACACATCACCACAACAACACTGAAGGTCAACAAAACACCACAACAACACTGAAGGTCAACACAACAACACTGAAGGTCAACACCACACCAACATTGAAGGTCAATACCACAACAACACTAAAGGTCAACACAACAAAAACACTGAAAGTCAACACCACACCACAACACTGAAGGTCAACACAACAACACTGAAGGTCAACACCACAATAACCACACACCACAACAACACTGAAAAACAACACAACACCACTGAAGGTCAACACAACAACACTGAAGGTCAACACAACAACACTGAAGGTCAACACCACAACAACACTGAAGGTCGACACCACACTATAACAACACTGAAGGTCAACACCACAATGAAGGTAAACACAACACCACTGAAGGTCAACACAACACCACAACAACACTGAAGGTCAACACCACACCACAACACAGAAGGTCAACACCACAACAACACTGAAGGTCAAAACCACACCAAAACAACACTGAAGGTCATTACAACAAAACTGAAGGTCAACACAACATCACAACAACACTAAAGGTCAACACAACAACACTGAAGGTCAACACCACACCACAACAACACTGAAGGTCAATACCACAACAACACTGAAGGTCAACACAACAACACTGAAGGTCAACATCACACCACAACACCACTGAAGGTCAAAACCACACCACAACAACACTGAAGGTCAACACCACACCACAATAACACTGAAGGTCAACACCATAACAGCACTGAAGGTCAACACCACACCACAACAACACTAAAGGTCAACAACACCACAACAACACTGAAAGTCAACAACACTGAAGGTCAACAACACCACAACAACACTGAAGTTCAACAACACCACTGAAGGTCAACACCACAACAACACTGAAGGTCAACACCACACCACAACAACACTAAAGGTCAACACAACACCACATCAACACTGAAGGTCAAAACCACACAACACTGAAGGTCAAAACAACAACACTAAAGGTCAACACCACAACAACACTGAAGGTCAACACAACAACACTGAAGGTCAACACCACAATGAAGGTCAACACAACACCACAACAACACTGAAGGTCACCACCACACCACAACAACACTGAAGGTCAACACCACAACAACACTGAAGGTCAACACTACAAAAACACCACACTACAACAACACTGAAGGTCAACACCACACCACAACAACACTGAAGGTCAACAATACTACAACACTGAAGGTCAACACCACACAACAACAACACTGAAGGTCAAAACAACAACACTAAAGGTCAACACCACAACAACACTGAAGGTCAACACCACAACAACACTGAAGGTCAACACCACAATGAAGGTCAACACAACACCACAACAGTGAAGGTCAACAAAACACCACTGAAGGTCAACACAACACAAAAACAACACTGAAGGTCAACACCGCAACAGCACTGAAGGTCAACACCACAACAACACTGAAGGTCGACACCACAACAACACTGAAGGTCAACACCACACTACAACAACACTGAAGGTCAACACCACAATGAAGATCAACACAATACCACTGAAGGTCAACACCACAACAACACTGAAGGTCAACACCACAACAACCCTGAAGGATATACGATATAAATTGACGTATTTATTGATTTTATAAATATTTATAAACATCATATATTGCATATTTTTAGATGAGGAACTTTGAATAATTGTATTATTGCACTAAACACTTATTTGATAAAACTGCTGTGTATAAACCTTTATTATATAGTAATGTGATATCCGAGTGTCATTGAAATGATTTTAGTTGACACATGTATTACCTGAAATTTTTCGAAAATGTTGAAAATTCGTTGCATAATACGTTGTGTATAATACGTTGTGTACACCACAACAACACTGAAGGTCAACACCACAACAACACTGAAGGTCAACACAACAACACTGAAGGTCAACACTACAAAAACACCACAAGAACACTGAAGGTCAACACTACAAAAACACTACACCACAACAACACTGAAGGTCAACACCACACCACAACAATACTGAAGGTCAACACCACAACAACACTGAAGGTCAACAACACCACAACACTGAAGGTCAACACAACACCACTGAAGGTCAACACAACAACACTGAAGGTCAACACCACAACAACACTGAAGGTCAACAACACTGAAGGATATACGATATAAATTGACGTATTTATAGATTTTATAAATATTTATAAACATCATATATTGCATATTTTTGGAAGAGGAACTTTGAATAATTGTATTATTGCACTAAACACCTTTTTGATAAAACTGCTGTGTATAACCCTTTATTATATACTAATATGATATCTGAGTGTCATAGAAATGATTTTAGTTGACACATGTATTCCCTGAAATTTTTCGAAAATATTGAAAATTCGTTGCATAATACGTTGTGTATTTTTTTTCTCCCTTTCTATTTAGGGTGTGATGCTGAAACCTGAACCAGTTGCAATCATTTCTATATCCATTCCACGATTAAATTTATAAATAAATTGAACAACTTTTACCTTACCCGTAATATGTCCCCTTATGCGTTCAATCTCGTTTTATCATCCTTAGTGATCTGTTGTGCCTTTTGAGTATCACGCACATTTGACGGTACTACATAGCCTCCCCGGCTTGGTGCATTTTGTGTTGATAATTATTTACTGGTGCCACCTATGTTCAACTACACCCCAGCACTACACTTCAACCTGTCTCTTGACACGGAGGTCAGCACAGCAACACAGAAGGTCAACACAACTCCACGAAAACACTGAAGGTTAACAACAACACTGAAGGTCAACAACACTGAAGGTCAACACCACACCACAACAATGAAGGTCAACACAGCACCACAACAACAATGAAGGTCCACACATCACCACAACAACACTGAAGGTCAACAAAACACCACAACAACACTGAAGGTCAACACAACAACACTGAAGGTCAACACCACACCAACAATGAAGGTCAATACCACAACAACACTAAAGGTCAACACAACAAAAACACTGAAAGTCAACACCACACCACAACACTGAAGGTCAACACACCAACACTGAAGGTCAACACCACAATAACCACACACCACAACAACACTGAAAAACAACACAACACCACTGAAGGTCAACACAACAACACTGAAGGTCAACACAACAACACTGAAGGTCAACACCACAACAACACTGAAGGTCGACACCACACTATAACAACACTGAAGGTCAACACCACAATGAAGGTAAACACAACACCACTGAAGGTCAACACAACACCACAACAACACTGAAGGTCAACACCACACCACAACACAGAAGGTCAACACCACAACAACACTGAAGGTCAAAACCACACCAAAACAACACTGAAGGTCAACACAACAAAACTGAAGGTCAACACAACATCACAACAACACTAAAGGTCAACACAACAACACTGAAGGTCAACACCACACCACAACAACACTGAAGGTCAATACCACAACAACACTGAAGGTCAACACAACAACACTGAAGGTCAACATCACACCACAACACCACTGAAGGTCAAAACCACACCACAACAACACTGAAGGTCAACACCACACCACAATAACACTGAAGGTCAACACCATAACAGCACTGAAGGTCAACACCACACCACAACAACACTAAAGGTCAACAACACCACAACAACACTGAAAGTCAACAACACTGAAGGTCAACAACACCACAACAACACTGAAGTTCAACAACACCACTGAAGGTCAACACCACAACAACACTGAAGGTCAACACCACACCACAACAACACTAAAGGTCAACACAACACCACATCAACACTGAAGGTCAAAACCACACAACACTGAAGGTCAAAACAACAACACTAAAGGTCAACACCACAACAACACTGAAGGTCAACACAACAACACTGAAGGTCAACACCACAATGAAGGTCAACACAACACCACAACAACACTGAAGGTCACCACCACACCACAACAACACTGAAGGTCAACACCCCAACAACACTGAAGGTCAACACTACAAAAACACCACACTACAACAACACTGAAGGTCAACACCACACCACAACAACACTGAAGGTCAACAATACTACAACACTGAAGGTCAACACCACACAACAACAACACTGAAGGTCAAAACAACAACACTAAAGGTCAACACCACAACAACACTGAAGGTCAACACCACAACAACACTGAAGGTCAACACCACAATGAAGGTCAACACAACACCACAACAGTGAAGGTCAACAAAACACCACTGAAGGTCAACACAACACAAAAACAACACTGAAGGTCAACACCGCAACAGCACTGAAGGTCAACACCACAACAACACTGAAGGTCGACACCACAACAACACTGAAGGTCAACACCACACTACAACAACACTGAAGGTCAACACCACAATGAAGATCAACACAATACCACTGAAGGTCAACACCACAACAACACTGAAGGTCAACACCACAACAACACTGAAGGATATACGATATAAATTGACGTATTTATTGATTTTATAAATATTTATAAACATCATATATTGCATATTTTTAGATGAGGAACTTTGAATAATTGTATTATTGCACTAAACACTTATTTGATAAAACTGCTGTGTATAATCCTTTATTATATAGTAATGTGATATCCGAGTGTCATTGAAATGATTTTAGTTGACACATGTATTCCCTGAAATTTTTCGAAAATGTTGAAAATTCGTTGCATAATACGTTGTGTATAATACGTTGTGTACACCACAACAACACTGAAGGTCAACACCACAACAACACTGAAGGTCAACACAACAACACTGAAGGTCAACACTACAAAAACACCACAAGAACACTGAAGGTCAACACTACAAAAACACTACACCACAACAACACTGAAGGTCAACACCACACCACAACAATACTGAAGGTCAACACCACAACAACACTGAAGGTCAACAACACCACAACACTGAAGGTCAACACAACACCACTGAAGGTCAACACAACAACACTGAAGGTCAACACCACAACAACACTGAAGGTCAACAACACTGAAGGATATACGATATAAATTGACGTATTTATAGATTTTATAAATATTTATAAACATCATATATTGCATATTTTTGGAAGAGGAACTTTGAATAATTGTATTATTGCACTAAACACCTTTTTGATAAAACTGCTGTGTATAACCCTTTATTATATACTAATATGATATCTGAGTGTCATAGAAATGATTTTAGTTGACACATGTATTCCCTGAAATTTTTCGAAAATATTGAAAATTCGTTGCATAATACGTTGTGTATTTTTTTTCTCCCTTTCTATTTAGGGTGTGATGCTGAAACCTGAACCAGTTGCAATCATTTCTATATCCATTCCACGATTAAATTTATAAATAAATTGAACAACTTTTACCTTACCCGTAATATGTCCCCTTATGCGTTCAATCTCGTTTTATCATCCTTAGTGATCTGTTGTGCCTTTTGAGTATCACGCACATTTGACGGTACTACATAGCCTCCCCGGCTTGGTGCATTTTGTGTTGATAATTATTTACTGGTGCCACCTATGTTCAACTACACCCCAGAACTACACTTCAACCTGTCTCTTGACACGGAGGTCAGCACAGCAACACAGAAGGTCAACACAACACCACGAAAACACTGAAGGTCAACAACACTGAAGGTCAACAGCACACCACAACAATGAAGGTCAACACCGCACCACAACAACAATGAAGGTCAACACAACACCACAACAACACTGAAGGTCAACAAAACACCACAACAACACTGAAGGTCAACACAACAACACTGAAGGTCAACACCACACCAACATTGAAGGTCAATACCACAACAACACTGAAGGTCAACACAACAACACTAAAGATCAACACAACAACAACACTGAAGGTCAACACCACACCACAACACTGAAGGTCAACACAACAACACTGAAGGTCAGCACCACAACAACCACACACGACAACAACACTGAAGATCAACACCACAACAACACTGAAGGTCAACACTACAATGAAGGTCAACACCACACCACAAAACACTGAAGAACAACACAACACCACTGAAGGTCAACACAACAACACTGAAGGTCAACACAACAACACTGAAGGTCAACACCACAACAACACTGAAGGTCGACACCACACTATAACAACACTGAAGGTCAACACAACACTGAAGGTCAACACCACAATGAAGGTCAACACAACACCACTGAAGGTCAACACAACAACACTGAAGGTCAACACCACACCACAACAACACAGAAGGTCAACACAACAACACTGAAGGTCAAAACCACACCAAAACAACACTGAAGGTCAACACAACAAAACTGAAGGTCAACACAACAACACTAAAGGTCAACACAACAACACTGAAGGTCAACACCACACCACAACAACACTGAAGGTCCATACCACAACAACACTGAAGGTCAACACAACAAAAACACTGAAGGTCAACATCACACCACAACACATTAATGAAGGTCAACACAACACTGAAGGTCAACACAACACCACAACAACACTGAAGGTCAACACCACACCACAATAACACTGAAGGTCAACACCATAACAGCACTGAAGGTCAACACCACACCACAACAACACTGAAGGTCAACAACACCACAACAACACTGAAGGTCAACAACACCACAACAACACTGAAGTTCAACACCACACCACAAAGACACTGAAGGTCAACACAACACCACATAAACACTGGTCAACTCCACACCAACACTGAAGGTCAAAACAACAACACTAAAGGTCAACACCACAACAACACTGAAGGTCAACACAACACCACAACAACAATGAAGGTCATCACCACACCACAACAACACTGAAGGTCAACACCAAAACAACACTGAAGGTCAACACTACAAAAACACCACACCACAACAACACTGAAGGTCAACACCACACCACAACAACACTGAAGGTCAACATCACAACAACACTGAAGGTCAACACCACAACAACACTGAAGGTCAACACCACACCAACACTGAAGGTCAAAATAACAACACTAAAGGTCAACACCACAACAACACTGAAGGCCAACACCACAACAACACTGAAGGTCAACACCACAATGAAGGTCAACACAACACCACAACAGTGAAGGTCAACAAAACACCACTGAAGGTCAACACAACAAAAACAACACTGAAGGTCAACACCGCAACAGCACTGAAGGTCAACACCATAACAACACTGAAGGTCGACACCACAACAACACTGAAGGTCAACACCACACCACAACAACACTGAAGGTCAACACCACAAGAACACTGAGGGTCAACAACACCACAACACTGAAGGTCAACACAATACCATTGAAGGTCAACACCACAACAACACTGAAGGATATACGATATAAATTGACGTATTTATTGATTTTATAAATATTTATAAACATCATATATTGCATATTTTTAGATGAGGAACTTTGAATAATTGTATTATTGCACTAAACACTTATTTGATAAAACTGCTGTGTATAATCCTTTATTATATAGTAATGTGATATCCGAGTGTCATAGAAATGATTTTAGTTGACACATGTATTCCCTGAAATTTTTCGAAAATGTTGAAAATTCGTTGCATAATACGTTGTGTATAATACGTTGCGTACACCTCAACAACACTGATGGTCTACACCACAACAACACTGAAGGTCAACACAACAACATTGAAGGTCAACACCACACAACAACAACACTGAAGGTCAGCACCACACCAACACTGAAGGTCAACACCACAACAACACTGAAGGTCAACACTACAAAAACACCACAAGAACACTGAAGGTCAACACTACAAAAATACCACACCACAACAACACTGAAGGTCAACACCACACCACAACAATACTGAAGGTCAACACCACAACAACACTGAAGGTCAACAACACCACAACACTGAAAGTCAACACAACACCACTGAAGGTCAACACAACAACACTGGAGGTCAACACCATAACAACACTCAAGGTCAACAACACTGAAGGATATACAATATAAATTGACGTATTTATAGATTTTATAAATATTTATAAACATCATATATTGCATATTTTTGGAAGAGGAACTTTGAATAATTGTATTATTGCACTAAACACTTTTTTGATAAAACTGCTGTGTATAATCCTTTATTATATACTAATGTGATATCTGAGTGTCATAGAAATGATTTTAGTTGACACATGTATTCCCTGAAATTTTTCGAAAATATTGAAAATTCGTTGCATAATACGTTGTGTATTTTTTTTCTCCCTTTCTATTTAGGGTGTGATGCTGAAACTTGAACCAGTTGCAGCCATTTCTATAACCATTCCATGATTAAATTTATAAATAAATTGAACAACTTTTACGTTACCCGTAATATGTCCCCTTATGCGTTTAATCTCGTTTTATCATCCTTAGTGATCTGTTGTGCCTTTTGAGTATCACGCACATTTGACGGTACTACATAGCCTCTTCGGCTTGGTGCATTTTGTGTTGATAATTATTTACTTGTGCCACCTATGTTCAACTACACCCCAGCACTACACTTCAACCTGTCTCTTGACACGGAGGTCAGCACAGCAACACAGAAGGTCAACACAACACCACGAAAACACTGAAGGTCAACAAAACACCACAACAACACTGAAGGTCAACACAACAACACTGAAGGTCAACACCACACGAACATTGAAGGTCAATACCACAACAACACTGAAGGTCAACACACAACACTAAAGGTCAACACAACAACAACACTGAAGGTCAACACCACACCACAACACTGAAGGTCAACACAACAACACTGAAGGTCAACACCACAACAACCACACACCACAACAACACTGAAGATCAACACAACAACAACACCGAAGGTCGACACTACAATGAAGGTCAACACCACACCACAACAACACTGAAGAACAACACAACACCACTGAAGGTCAACACAACAACACTGAAGGTCATGACAACAACACTGAAGGTCAACACCACAACAACACTGAAGGTCGACACCACACTATAACAACACTGAAGGTCAACACAACACTGAAGGTCAACACCACAATGAAGGTCAACACAACACCACTGAAGGTCAACACAACACCACAACAACACTGAAGGTCAACACCACACCACAACAACACAGAAGGTCAAGACCACAACAACACTGAAGGTCAAAACCACACCAAAACAACACTGAAGGTCAAAACCACACCACAACAACACTAAAGATCAACACAACAACAACACTGTAGGTCAACACAACAACACTGAAGGTCAACACAACAACACTGAATGTCAACACCACAACAACCACACACCACAACAACACTGAAGATCAACACAACAACAACACTGAAGGTCAACACTACAATGAAGGTCAACACCACACCACAACAACCCTGAAGAACAACACAACACCACTGAAGGTCAACACAACAACACTGAAGGTCAACACAACACTGAAAGTCAACACCACAATGAAGGTCAACACAACACCACTGAAGGTCAACACAACACCACAACAACACAGAAGGTCAAAACCACAACAACACTGAAGGTCAAAACCACACCAAAACAACACTGAAGGTCAACACAACAAAACTGAAGGTCAACACAACACCACAACAACACTAAAGGTCAACACAACAACAACACAGATGGCCAACATCACACCACAACACAACAATGAAGGTCAACACAACAACACTGAAGGTCAACGCAACACCACAACAACACTGAAGGTCAAAACCACACCACAACAACACTGAAGGTCAACACCACACCACAATAACACTGAAGGTCAACACCATAACAGCACTGAAGGTCAAAACCACACCACAATAACACTGAAGGTCAACAACACCACAACAACACTGAAGGTCAACAACACTGAAGGTCAACAACACCACAACAACACTGAAGTTCAACAACACCACTGAAGGTCAACACAACAACAACACTGAAGGTCAACACCACACCACAACAACACTGAAGGTCAACACAACACCACATCAACACTGAAGGTCAACACCATACCAACACTGAAGGTCAAAACAACAACACTAAAGGTCAACACTACAACAACACTGAAGGTCAACACAACACCACAATGAAGGTCAACACAACACCACAACAACACTGAAAGTCACCACCACACCACAACAACACTGAAGGTCCACACCACAACAACACTGAAGGTCAACACTACAAAAATACCACACCACAACAACACTGAAGGTCAACATCACACCACAACAACACTGAAGTTCAACACCACAACAACACTGAAGGTCAACACCACAACAACACTGAAGGTCAATACTACACCACAACAACACTGAAGGTCAAAACAACAACACTAAAGGTCAACACCACAACAACACTGAAGGTCAACACCACAACAACACTGAAGGTCAACACCACAATGAAGGTCAACACAACACCACAACATTGAAGGTCAACAAAACACCACTGAAGGTCAACACAACACAAAAACAACACTGAAATTCAACACCGCAACAGCACTGAAGGTCAACACCACAACAACACTGAAGGTCGACACCACAACAACACTGAAGGTCAACACCACACTACAACAACACTGAAGGTCAACACTACAATGAAGGTCAACACAACACCAACACTGAAGGTCACCATCACACCACAACAACACTGAAAGTCAACATCACAACAACACTGAAGGTCAACAACACCACAACACTGAAGGTCAACACAATACCACTGAAGGTCAACACCACAACAACATTGAAGGTCAACACCACAACAACACTGAAGGATATACGATATAAATTGACGTATTTATTGATTTTATAAATATTTATAAACATCACATATTGCATATTTTTAGATGAGGAACTTTGAATAATTGTATTATTGCACTAAACACTTATTTGATAAAACTGCTGTGTATAATCCTTTATTATATAGTAATGTGATATCCGAGTGTCATAGAAATGATTTTAGTTGACACATGTATTCCCTGAAATTTTTCGAAAATGTTGAAAATTCGTTGCATAATACGTTGTGTATAATACGTTGTGTACACCACAACAACACTGAAGGTCAACACAACAACACTGAAGGTCAACACAACAACACTGAAGGTCAACACCACACAACAACAACACTGAAGGTCACCACCACACCACAACAACACTAAAACTCAACACCACAACAACACTGAAGGTCAACACTACAAAAATACCACAAGAACACTGAAGGTCAAAACTCCAAAAACAGCCCACCACAACAACACTGAAGGTCAACACCACACCACAACAATACTGTAGGTCAACACCACAACAACACTGAAAGTCAACAACAGCACAACACTGAAGGTCAACACAACACCACTGAAGGTCAACACAACAACACTGAAGGTCAACACCACAACAACACTGAAGGTCAACAACACTGAAGGATATACGATATAAATTGACGTATTTATAGATTTTATAAATATTTATAAACATCATGTATTGCATATTTTTGGAATAGGAACTTTGAATATTTGTATTATTGCACTAAACACTTTTTTGATAAAACTGCTGTGTATAATCCTTTATTATATACTAATGTGATATCTGAGTGTCATAGAAATGATTTTAGTTGACACATGTATTCCCTGAAATTTTTCGAAAATATTGAAAATTCGTTGCATAATACGTTGTGTATTTTTTTTCCCCTTTCTATTTAGGGTGTGATGCTGAAACTTGAACCACTTGCAGCCATTTCTATAACCATTGCATGATTAAATTTATAAATAAATTGAACAACTTTTACGTTACCCGTAATATGTCCCCTTATGCGTTTAATCTCGTTTTATCATCCTTAGTAATCTGTTGTGCCTTTTGAGTATCACGCACATTTGACGGTACTACATTGCCTCCCCGGCTTGGTGCATTTTGTGTTGATAATTATATACTTGTGCCAACTATGTTCAACTACACCCCAGCACTACACTTCAACCTGTCTCTTGACACGGAGGTCAGCAGAGCAACACAGAAGGTCAACACAACACCACGAAAACACTGAAGGTCAACAACACTGAAGGTCAACACCACACCACAACAATGAAGGTCAACACAGCACCACAACAACAATGAAGGTCAACACAACAACACTGAAGGTCAACAAAACACCACAACAATGAAGGTCAACACAGCACCACAACAACAATGAAGGTCAACACAACAACACTGAAGGTCAACAAAACACCACAACAACACTGAAGGTCAACACCACACCAACATTGAAGGTCAATACCACAACAACACTGAAGGTCAACACAACAACACTAAAGGTCAACACAACAACAACACTGAAGGTCAACACCACACCATAACACTGAAGGTCAACACCACAACAACACTGAAGATCAACACCATAACAACACTGAAGGTCAACACTACAATGAAGGTCAACACCACACCACAACAACACTGAAGGTCAACACCACACCACAACAACACTGAAGGTCAACACAACACCACTGAAGGTCAACACAGCAACACTGAAGGTCGACACCACACTATAACAACACTGAAGGTCAACACAACAATGAAGGTCAACACCACAATGAAGGTCAACACAACACCACAACAACACAGAAGGTCAACACAACACCACAACAACACTGAAAGGTCAACACCACACCACAACAACACTGAAGGTCAACACAACACCACAACAACACTGAAAGGTCAACACCACACCACAACAACACTGAAGGTCAACACCACAACAACACTAAAGGTCAAAACAACACTGAAGGTCACCACAACAACACTGAAGGTCAACACCACAACAACACTGAAGGTCAAAACCACACTGAAGGTCAACACAACAAAACTGAAGGTCAACACAACAAAACTGAAGGTCAACACAACACCACAACAACACTAAAGGTCAACACAACAACACTGAAGGTCTACACCACACCACAACAACACTGAAGGTCAATACCACAACAACACTGAAGGTCAACACAACAACAACACTGAAGGTCAACATCACAACAATGAAGGTCAACACAACACCACAACAACACTGAAGGTCAAAACCACACCACAACAACACTGAAGGTCAACACCACACCACAATAACACTGAAGGTCAACACCATAACAACACTGAAGGTCAACACCACTCCACAACAACACTGAAGGTTAACAACACCACAACAACACTGAAGGTCAACAACACCACTGAAGGTCAACACCACAACAACACTGAAGGTCAACACCACAACAACACTGAAGGTCAACACAACACCACAACAACGCTGAAGGTCAACTCCACACCACAACAACACTGAAGGTCAAAACAGCAACACAACAACACTAAAGGTCACCACCACAACAACACTGAAGGTCAACACAACAACACTGAAGGTCAACACCACAATGAAGGTCAACACAACACCACAACAACACTTAAGGTCACCACCACACCACAACAACACTGAAGGTCAACACTACAAAAACACCACACCACAACAACACTGAAGATCAACACCATACCACAACAACACTGAAGGTCAACACCACAACAACACTGAAGGTCAACACCACAATGAAGGTCAACACAACACCACAACACTGAAGGTCAACAAAACACCAATGAAGGTCAACACAACACAAAACCAACACTGAAAGTCAACACCGCAACAGCACTGAAGGTCAACACCACAAGAACACTGAAGGTCAACACTACAAAAACACCACACCACAAGAACACTGAAGGTCAACACCACACCACAACAATACTGAAGGTCAACACCACAACAACACTGAAGGTCAACACCACTGAAGGTCAACAACACCACAACACTGAAGGTCAACACAACACCACTGAAGGTCAACACAACAACACTGAAGGTCAACACCACAACAACACTGAAGGTCAACAACACTGAAGGATATACGATATAAATTGACGTATTTATAGATTTTATAAATATTTATAGACATCATATATTGCATATTTTTGGAAGAGGAACTTTGAATAATTGTATTATTGCACTAAACACTTTTTTGATAAAACTGCTGTGTATAATCGTTTATTATATACTAATGTGATATCTGAGTGTCATAGAAATGATTTTAGTTGACACATGTATTCCCTGAAATTTTTCGAAAATATTGAAAATTCGTTGCATAATACGTTGTGTATTTTTTTTTCCCTTTCTATTTATGGTGTGATGCTGAAACTTGAACCAGTGGCAGCCCTTTCTATATCCATTCCATGATTAAATTTATAAATAAATTGAACAACTTTTACGTTACCCGTAATATGTCCCCTTATGCGTTTAATCTCGTTTTATCATCCTTAGTGATCTGTTGTGCCTTTTGAGTATCACGCACATTTGACGGTACAACATAGCCTCCCCGGCTTGGTGCATTTTCTGTTGATAATTATTTAATTGTGCCACCTATGTTCAACTACACCCCAGCACTACACTTCAACCTGTCTCTTGACACGGAGGTCAGCACAGCAACACAGAAGGTTAACAACACTGAAGGTCAACAACACTGTAGGTCAACACAACAACAACACTGAAGGTCAACACAACAACACTGAAGGTCAACACCACAACACAATGAAGGTCAACACCACACCACAACAACACTGAAGGTCAACACCAAACCACAACAACACTGAAGGTCAACAACAACACTAAAGGTCAACACCACACCACAACAACACTGAAGGTCAACACCACAACACAACAACACTTAAGGTCAACAATACAACAACACCACATCAAAACACTCAAGGTCAACACCACAACAACACTCAAGGTCAACACCACACCACAACAACACTGAAGGTCAAAACCACAACACAACAACACTGAAGGTCAACACAACAAAACTGAAGGTCAACACCACACCACAACAAAACTGAAGGTCAACACCACACCACAACAACACTGAAGGTCAACAACAACACTGAAGGTCAACAACAACACTGAAGGTCAACAACACTGTAGGTCAACACAACAACACTGAAGGTCAACACCACACCACAACACAATGAAGGTCAACACCACACCACAACAACACTGAAGGTCAACACCAAACCACAACAACACTGAAGGTCAACAACAACACTAAAGGTCAACACCACACCACAACAACACTGAAGGTCAACACCACAACACAACAACACTTAAGGTCAACACCACAACAACACCACATCAAAACATTGAAGGTCAACACCACAACAACACTGAAGGTCAACACCACACCACAACATCACTGAAGGTCAAAACCACAACACAACAACACTGAAGGTCAACACAACAAAACTGAAGGTTAACACCACACCACAACAAAACTGAAGGTCAACACCACACCACAACAACACTGAAGGTGAATACAACACCACTGAAAGTCAACACAAGACCATTGAAGATCAACACAACACCACAACAACACTGAACGTCAACACCACAACACAACAACACTGAAGGTCAACACCACAATGAAGGTCAACACAACACCACAACAACACTGAAGGTCAACACAACACCACAACAACACTGAAGGTCAACACCACAATGAAGGTAAACACAACACCACAACAACACTAAAGGTCAACACCACAACACAACACTGAAGGTCAACACAACACCACAACAACACTGAAGGTCAACACAACACCACAGCAACACTGAAGGTCAACACCACAAGACAACACTGAAGGTCAACACAACACCACAACAACACTGAAGGTCAACACAACACCACAACAACACTGAAGGTCAACACCACAACACAACACTGAAGGGAAACACCACACCAAAACAACTCTGAAGGTCAACACAACAACACTAAAGGTTAACACCACACCACAACAACACTGAAGGTCAACACCACAACACAACAACACTGAAGGTCAACACCACAACAACACCACATCAAAACACTGAAGGTCAACACCACAACAACACTGAAGGTCAACACCACAACAACACCACATCAAAACACTGAAGGTCAACACCACAACAACACTGAAGGTCAACACAACAAAACTGAAGGTCAACACCACACCACAACAACACTGAAGGTCAACACCACAACAACACTGAAGGTCGACACCACAACAACACTGAAAGTGAACACCACAACAACACTGAAGGTCAACACCACAATGAAGGTCAACACAACACCACAACATCACTGAAGGTCAACAACACCACAACAACACTGAAGGTCAACACCACCCCACAACAACACTGAAGGTCAACACCACAACAACACCACACGACAACAACACTGAGGGTAAACACAACACCACAAAGTCAACACAACACCATTGAAGGTCAACACAACACCACAACAACACTGAACGTCAACACCACAACAACACTGAAGGTCAACACTACAATGAAGGTCAACACAACACCACAACAACACTGAAGGTCAACACAACACCACAACAACACTGAAGGTCAACACCACAACAACACTGAAGATCAAAACCACAACACAACACTGAAGGTCAACACAACACCACAACAACACTGAAGGTCAACACAACACCACAACAACACTGAAGGTCAACACCACAACAACACTGAAGGTCAAAACCACACTGAAGGTCAACACAACACCACAACAATACTAAAGGTCAACACAACAACACTGAAGGTCTACACCACACCACAACAACACTGAAGGTCAATACCACAACAACACTGAAGGTCAACACAACAACAACAACATTGAAGGTCAACATCACAACAATGAAGGTCAACACAACACCACAACAACACTGAAGGTCAAAACCACACCACAACAACACTGAAGGTCAACACCACACCACAATAACACTGAAGGTCAACACCATAACAACACTGAAGGTCAACACCACTCCACAACAACACTGAAGGTTAACAACACCACAACAACACTGAAGGTCAACAACACCACTGAAGGTCAACACCACAACAACACTGAAGGTCAACACCACAACAACACTGAAGGTCAACACAACACCACAACAACGCTGAAGGTCAACACCACACCACAACAACACTGAAGGTCAAAACAGCAACACAACAACACTTAAGGTCAACACCACAACAACCACACACCACAACAACACTGAAGGTCAACACAACAACACTGAAGGTCAACACCACAATGAAGGTCAACACAACACCACAACAACACTTAAGGTCACCACCACACCACAACAACACTGAAGGTCAACACTACAAAAACACCACACCTCAACAACACTGAAGATCAACACCATACCACAACAACACTGAAGGTCAACACCACAACAACACTGAAGGTCAACACCACAACAACACTGAAGGTCAACACCACAATGAAGGTCAACACAACACCACAACACTGAAGGTCAACAAAACACCACTGAAGGTCAACACAACACAAAACCAACACTGAAAGTCAACACCGCAACAGCACTGAAGGTCAACACCACAACAACACTGAAGGTCAACACTACAAAAACACCACACCACAATAACACTGAAGTTCAACACTACAAAAACACCACACCACAAGAACACTGAAGTTCAACACTACAAAAACACTACACCACAAGAACACTGAAGGTCAACACCACATTACGACAATACTGAAGGTCAACACCACAACAACACTGAAGGTCAACACCACTGAAGGTCAACAACACCACAACACTGAAGGTCAACACAACACCACTGAAGGTCAACACAACAACACTGAAGGTCAACACCACAATAACACTGAAGGATATACGATATAAATTGACGTATTTATAGATTTTATGAATATATATAGACATCATATATTGCATATTTTTGGAAGAGGAACTTTGAATAATTGTATTATTGCACTAAACACTTTTTTGATAAAACTGCTGTGTATAAGCCTTTATTATATACTAATGTGATATCTGAGTGTCATAGAAATTATTTTAGTTGACACATGTATTCCCTGAAATTTTTCGAAAATATTGAAAATTCGTTGCATAATACGTTGTGTATTTTTTTTCCCTTTCTATTTATGGTGTGATGCTGAAACTTGAACCAGTGGCAGCCCTTTCTATATCCATTCCATGATTAAATTTATAAATAAATTGAACAACTTTTACGTTACCCGTAATATGTCCCCTTATGCGTTTAATCTCGTTTTATCATCTTTAGTGATCTGTTGTGCCTTTTGACTATCACGCACATTTGACGGTACTACATAGCCTCCCCGGCTTGGTGCATTTTCTGTTGATAATTATTTAATTGTGCCACCTATGTTCAACTACACCCCAGCACTACACTTCAACCTGTCTCTTGACACGGAGGTCAGCAGAGCAACACAGAAGGTCAACACAACACCACGAAAACACTGAAGGTCAACAACACTGAAGGTCAACACCACACCACAACAATGAAGGTCAACACAGCACCACAACAACAATGAAGGTCAACACAACAACACTGAAGGTCAACAAAACACCACAACAATGAAGGTCAACACAGCACCACAACAACAATGAAGGTCAACACAACAACACTGAAGGTCAACAAAACACCACAACAACACTGAAGGTCAACACCACACCAACATTGAAGGTCAATACCACAACAACACTGAAGGTCAACACAACAACAACACTGAAGGTCAACACCACACCACAACACTGAAGGTCAACACCACAACAACACTGAAGATCAACACCACAACAACACTGAAGGTCAACACTACAATGAAGGTCAACACCACACCACAACAACACTGAAGGTCAACACAACACCACTGAAGGTCAACACAACAACACTGAAGGTCAACACCACAACAACACTGAAGGTCGACACCACACTATAACAACACTGAAGGTCAACACAACAATGAAGGTCAACACCACAATGAAGGTCAACACAACACCACAACAACACAGAAGGTCAACACAACACCACAACAACACTGAAAGGTCAACACCACACCACAACAACACTGAAGGTCAACACAACACCACAACAACACTGAAAGGTCAACACCACACCACAACAACACTGAAGGTCAACACCACAACAACACTAAAGGTCAAAACAACACTGAAGGTCACCACAACAACACTGAAGGTCAACACCACAACAACACTGAAGGTCAAAACCACACTGAAGGTCAACACAACAAAACTGAAGGTCAACACAACAAAACTGAAGGTCAACACAACACCACAACAACACTAAAGGTCAACACAACAACACTGAAGGTCTACACCACACCACAACAACACTGAAGGTCAATACCACAACAACACTGAAGGTCAACACAACAACAACACTGAAGGTCAACATCACAACAATGAAGGTCAACACAACACCACAACAATACTGAAGGTTAAAACCACACCACAACAACACTGAAGGTCAACACCACACCACAATAACACTGAAGGTCAACACCATAACAACACTGAAGGTCAACACCACTCCACAACAACACTGAAGGTTAACAACACCACAACAACACTGAAGGTCAACAACACCACTGAAGGTCAACACCACAACAACACTGAAGGTCAACACCACAACAACACTGAAGGTCAACACAACACCACAACAACGCTGAAGGTCAACACCACACCACAACAACACTGAAGGTCAAAACAGCAACACAACAACACTAAAGGTCAACACCACAACAACACTGAAGGTCAACACCACAATGAAGGTCAACACAACACCACAACAACACTTAAGGTTACCACCACACCACAACAACACTGAAGGTCAACACTACAAAAACACCACACCACAACAACACTGAAGATCAACACCATACCACAACAACACTGAAGGTCAACACTACAACAACACTGAAGGTCAACACCACAATGAAGGTCAACACAACACCACAACACTGAAGGTCAACAAAACACCATTGAAGGTCAACACAACACAAAACCAACACTGAAAGTCAACACCGCAACAGCACTGAAGGTCAACACCACAACAACACTGAAGGTCAACACTACAAAAACACCACACCACAAGAACACTGAAGGTCAACACCACACCACAACAATACTGAAGGTCAACACCACAACAACACTGAAGGTCAACACCACTGAATGTCAACAACACCACAATACTGAAGGTCAACACAACACCAATGAAGGTCAACTCAACAACACTGAAGGTCAACACCACAAAAACACTGAAGGTCAACAACACTGAAGGATATACGATATAAATTGACGTATTTATAGATTTTATAAATATTTATAAACATCATATATTGTAAATTTTTGGAAGAGGAACTTTGAATAATTGTATTATTGCACTAAACACTTTTTTGATAAAACTGTTGTGTATAATCGTTTATTATATACTAATGTGATATCTGAGTGTCATAGAAATGATTTTAGTTGACACATGTATTCCCTGAAATTTTTCGAAAATATTGAAAATTCGTTGCATAATACGTTGTGTATTTTTTTTTCCCTTTCTATTTATGGTGTGATGCTGAAACTTGAACCAGTGGCAGCCCTTTCTATATCCATTCCATGATTAAATTTATAAATAAATTGAACAACTTTTACGTTACCCGTAATATGTCCCCTTATGCGTTTAATCTCGTTTTATCATCCTTAGTGATCTGTTGTGCCTTTTGAGTATCACGCACATTTGACGGTACTACATAGCCTCCCCCGGCTTGGTGCATTTTCTGTTGATAATTATTTAATTGTGCCACCTATGTTCAACTACACCCCAGCACTACACTTCAACCTGTCTCTTGACACGGAGGTCAGCACAGCAACACAGAAGGTCAACAACACTGAAGGTCAACAACACTGTAGGTCAACACAACAACAACACTGAAGGTCAACACAACAACACTGAAGGTCAACACCACAACACAATGAAGGTCAACACCACACCACAACAACACTGAAGGTCAACACCAAACCACAACAACACTGAAGGTCAACAACAACACTAAAGGTCAACACCACACCACAACAACACTGAAGGTCAACACCACAACACAACAACACTTAAGGTCATCAATACGACAACACCACATCAAAACACTCAAGGTCAACACCACAACAACACTCAAGGTCAACACCACACCACAACAACACTGAGGTCAAAACCACAACACAACAACACTGAAGGTCAACACAACAAAACTGAAGGTCAACTCCACACCACAACAAAACTGAAGGTCAACACCACACCACAACAACACTGAAGGTCAACAACAACACTGAAGGTCAACAACACTGTAGGTCAACACAACAACACTGAAGGTCAACACCACACCACAACACAATGAAGGTCAACACCACACCACAACAACACTGAAGGTCAACACCAAACCACAACAACACTGAAGGTCAACAACAACACTAAAGGTCAACACCACACCACAACAACACTGAAGGTCAACACCACAACACAACAACACTTAAGGTCAACACCACAAGAACACCACATCAAAACACTGAAGGTCAACACCACAACAACACTGAAGGTCAACACCACACCACAACAACACTGAAGGTCAAAACCACAACACAACAACACTGAAGGTCAACACAACAAAACTGAAGGTCAACACCACACCACAACAAAACTGAAGGTCAACACCACACTACAACAAAACTGAAGGTCAACACCACACCACAACAACACTGAAGGTGAATACAACACCACTGAAAGTCAACACAAGACCATTGAAGGTCAACACAACACCACAACAACACTGAACGTCAACACCACAACACAACAACACTGAAGGTCAACACCACAATGAAGGTCAACACAACACCACAACAACACTGAAGGTCAACACAACACCACAACAACACTGAAGGTCAACACCACAATGAAGGTAAACACAACACAACAACACTGAAGGTCAACACCACAACACAACACTGAAGGTCAACACAACACCACAACAACACTGAAGGTCAACACAACACCACAACAACACTGAAGGTCAACACCACAACACAACACTGAAGGGCAACACCACACCAAAACAACTCTGAAGGTCAACACAACAACACTAAAGGTCAACACCACACCACAACAACACTGAAGGTCAACACCACAACACAACAACACTGAAGGTCAACACCACAACAACACCACATCAAAACACTGAAGGTCAACACCACAACAACACTGAAGGTCAACGCAACAAAACTGAAGGTCAACACCACACCACAACAACACTGAAGGTCGACACCACAACAACACTGAAAGTGAACACCACAACAACACTGAAGGTCAACACCACAATGAAGGTCAACACAACACCACAACAACACTGAAGGTCAACAACACCACAACAACACTGAAGGTGTACACCACCCCACAACAACACTGAAGGTCAACACCACAACAACACCACACGACAACAACACTGAAGGTGAACACAACACCACAAAGTCAACACAACACCACAACAACACTGAACGTCAACACCACAACAACACTGAAGGTCAACACTACAATGAAGGTCAACACAACACCACAACAACACTGAAGGTCAACACCACAACAACACTGAAGATCAAAACCACAACACAACACTGAAGGTCAACACAACACCACAACAACACTGAAGGTCAACACAACACCACAACAACACTGAAGGTCAACACCACAACAACACTGAAGGTCAAAACCACACTGAAGGTCAACACAACAAAACTGAAGGTCAACACAACAAAACTGAAGGTCAACACAACAAAACTGAAGGTCAACACAACACCACAACAACACAAAAGGTCAACACAACAACACTGAAGGTCTACACCACACCACAACAACACTGAAGGTCAATACCACAACAACACTGAAGGTCAACACAACAACAACACTGAAGGTCAACATCACAACAATGAAGGTCAACACAACACCACAACAACACTGAAGGTCAAAACCACACCTCAACAACACTGAAGGTCAACACCACACCACAATAACACTGAAGGTCAACACCATAACAACACTGAAGGTCAACACCACTCCACAACAACACTGAAGGTTAACAACACCACAACAACACTGAAGGTCAACAACACCACTGAAGGTCAACACCACAACAACACTGAAGGTCAACACCACACCACAACAACACTGAAGGTCAAAACCACAACACAACAACACTGAAGGTCAACACAACAAAACTGAAGGTCAACACCACACCACAACAAAACTGAAGGTCAACACCACACTACAACAAAACTGAAGGTCAACACCACACCACAACAACACTGAAGGTGAATACAACACCACTGAAAGTCAACACAAGACCATTGAAGGTCAACACAACACCACAACAACACTGAACGTCAACACCACAACACAACAACACTGAAGGTCAACACCACAATGAAGGTCAACACAACACCACAACAACACTGAAGGTCAACACAACACCACAACAACACTGAAGGTCAACACCACAATGAAGGTAAACACAACACAACAACACTGAAGGTCAACACCACAACACAACACTGAAGGTCAACACAACACCACAACAACACTGAAGGTCAACACAACACCACAACAACACTGAAGGTCAACACCACAACACAACACTGAAGGGCAACACCACACCAAAACAACTCTGAAGGTCAACACAACAACACTAAAGGTCAACACCACACCACAACAACACTGAAGGTCAACACCACAACACAACAACACTGAAGGTCAACACCACAACAACACCACATCAAAACACTGAAGGTCAACACCACAACAACACTGAAGGTCAACGCAACAAAACTGAAGGTCAACACCACACCACAACAACACTGAAGGTCGACACCACAACAACACTGAAAGTGAACACCACAACAACACTGAAGGTCAACACCACAATGAAGGTCAACACAACACCACAACAACACTGAAGGTCAACAACACCACAACAACACTGAAGGTGTACACCACCCCACAACAACACTGAAGGTCAACACCACAACAACACCACACGACAACAACACTGAAGGTGAACACAACACCACAAAGTCAACACAACACCACAACAACACTGAACGTCAACACCACAACAACACTGAAGGTCAACACTACAATGAAGGTCAACACAACACCACAACAACACTGAAGGTCAACACCACAACAACACTGAAGATCAAAACCACAACACAACACTGAAGGTCAACACAACACCACAACAACACTGAAGGTCAACACAACACCACAACAACACTGAAGGTCAACACCACAACAACACTGAAGGTCAAAACCACACTGAAGGTCAACACAACAAAACTGAAGGTCAACACAACAAAACTGAAGGTCAACACAACAAAACTGAAGGTCAACACAACACCACAACAACACAAAAGGTCAACACAACAACACTGAAGGTCTACACCACACCACAACAACACTGAAGGTCAATACCACAACAACACTGAAGGTCAACACAACAACAACACTGAAGGTCAACATCACAACAATGAAGGTCAACACAACACCACAACAACACTGAAGGTCAAAACCACACCTCAACAACACTGAAGGTCAACACCACACCACAATAACACTGAAGGTCAACACCATAACAACACTGAAGGTCAACACCACTCCACAACAACGATGAAGGTTAACAACACCACAACAACACTGAAGGTCAACAACACCACTGAAGGTCAACACCACAACAACACTGAAGGTCAACACCACAACAACACTGAAGGTCAACACAACACCACAACAACACTGAAGGTCAACACCACACCACAACAACACTGAAGGTCAAAACAGCAACACAACAACACTAAAGGTCAACACCACAACAACCACACACCACAACAACACTGAAGGTCAACACAACAACACTGAAGGTCAACACCACAATGAAGGTCAACACAACACCACAATG
The DNA here is from genome assembly GCF_040958095.1 of Procambarus clarkii. Lineage (NCBI taxonomy): Eukaryota > Metazoa > Arthropoda > Malacostraca > Decapoda > Cambaridae > Procambarus > Procambarus clarkii. The sequence continues at coordinate 24,825,446 of NC_091156.1, read as the reverse complement.
AAGGTCAACACAACACCACAACAACACTGAAGGTCAACACTACAAAAACACCACACCACAACAACACTGAAGATCAACACCATACCACAACAACACTGAAGGTCAACACCACAACAACACTGAAGGTCAACACCACAATGAAGGTCAACACAACACCACAACACTGAAGGTCAACAAAACACCACTGAAGGTCAACACAACACAAAACCAACACTGAAAGTCAACACCGCAACAGCACTGAAGGTCAACACCACAACAACACTGAAGGTCAACACTACAAAAACACCACACCACAAGAACACTGAAGTTCAACACTACAAAAACACCACACCACAACAACACTGAAGGTCAACACCACACCACAACAATACTGAAGGTCAACACCACAACAACACTGAAGGTCAACGCAACTGAAGGTCAACAACACCACAACACTGAAGGTCAACACAACACCACTGAAGGTCAACACAACAACACTGAAGGTCAACACCACAACAACACTGAAGGATATACGATATAAATTGACGTATTTATAGATTTTATAAATATTTATAGACATCATATATTGCATATTTTTGGAAGAGGAACTTTGAATAATTGTATTATTGCACTAAACACTTTTTTGATAAAACTGCTGTGTATAATCCTTTATTATATACTAATGTGATATCTGAGTGTCATAGAAATGATTTTAGTTGACACATGTATTCCCTGAAATTTTTCGAAAATATTGAAAATTCGTTGCATAATACGTTGTGTATTTTTTTTCCCTTTCTATTTAGGGTGTGATGCTGAAACTTGAACCAGTGGCAGCCATTTCTTTAACCATTCCATGATTAAATTTATAAATAAATTGAACAACTTTTACGTTACCCGTAATATGTCCCCTTATGCGTTTAATCTCGTTTTATCATCCTTAGTGATCTGTTGTGCCTTTTGAGTATCACGCACATTTGACGGTACTACATAGCCTCCCTGGCTTGGTGCATTTTCTGTTGATAATTATTTAATTGTGCCACCTATGTTCAACTACACCCCAGCACTACACTTCAACCTGTCTCTTGACACGGAGGTCAGCACAGCAACATAGAAGGTCAACAACACTGTAGGTCAACACAACAACAACACTGAAGGTCAACACCACACCACAACAACACTGAAGGTCAACACCAAACCACAACAACACTGAAGGTCAACAACAACACTAAAGGTCAACACCACACCACAACAACACTGAAGGTCAACACCACAACACAACAACACTTAAGGTCAACACTACAACAACACCACATCAAAACACTCATGGTCAACACCACAACAACACTGAAGGTCAACACCACACCACAACAACACTGAAGGTCAAAACCACAACACAACAACACTGAAGGTCAACACAACAAAACTGAAGGTCAACACCACACCACAACAAAACTGAAGGTCAACACCACACCACAACAACACTGAAGGTCAACAACAACACTGAAGGTCAACAACACTGTAGGTCAACACAACAACACTGAAGGTCAACACCACACCACAACAACACTGAAGGTCAAAACAGCAACACAACAACACTAAAGGTCAACACCACAACAACCACACACCACAACAACACTGAAGGTCAACACAACAACACTGAAGGTCAACACCACAATGAAGGTCAACACAACACCACAATGAATGTCAACACAACACCACAACAACACTGAAGGTCAACACTACAAAAACACCACACCACAACAACACTGAAGATCAACACCATACCACAACAACACTGAAGGTCAACACCACAACAACACTGAAGGTCAACACCACAACAACACTGAAGGTCAACACCACAATGAAGGTCAACACAACACCACAACACTGAAGGTCAACAAAACACCACTGAAGGTCAACACAACACAAAACCAACACTGAAAGTCAACACCGCAACAGCACTGAAGGTCAACACCACAACAACACTGAAGGTCAACACTACAAAAACACCACACCACAAGAACACTGAAGTTCAACACTACAAAAACACCACACCACAACAACACTGAAGGTCAACACCACACCACAACAATACTGAAGGTCAACACCACAACAACACTGAAGGTCAACGCAACTGAAGGTCAACAACACCACAACACTGAAGGTCAACACAACACCACTGAAGGTCAACACAACAACACTGAAGGTCAACACCACAACAACACTGAAGGATATACGATATAAATTGACGTATTTATAGATTTTATAAATATATATAGATATCATATATTGCATATTTTTGGAAGAGGAACTTTGAATAATTGTATTATTGCACTAAACACTTTTTTGATAAAACTGCTGTGTATAATCCTTTATTATATACTAATGTGATATCTGAGTGTCATAGAAATGATTTTAGTTGACACATGTATTCCCTGAAATTTTTCGAAAATATTGAAAATTCGTTGCATAATACGTTGTGTATTTTTTTTCCCTTTCTATTTAGGGTGTGATGCTGAAACTTGAACCAGTGGCAGCCATTTCTATAACCATTCCATGATTAAATTTATAAATAAATTGAACAACTTTTACGTTACCCGTAATATGTCCCCTTATGCGTTTAATCTCGTTTTATCATCCTTAGTGATCTGTTGTGCCTTTTGAGTATCACGCACATTTGACGGTACTACATAGCCTCCCTGGCTTGGTGCATTTTCTGTTGATAATTATTTACTTGTGCCACCTATGTTCAACTACACCCCAGCACTACACTTCAACCTGTCTCTTGACACGGAGGTCAGCACAGCAACATAGAAGGTCAACAACACTGTAGGTCAACACAACAACAACACTGAAGGTCAACACCACACCACAACAACACTGAAGGTCAACACCAAACCACAACAACACTGAAGGTCAACAACAACACTAAAGGTCAACACCACACCACAACAACACTGAAGGTCAACACCACAACACAACAACACTTAAGGTCAACACTACAACAACACCACATCAAAACACTCATGGTCAACACCACAACAACACTGAAGGTCAACACCACACCACAACAACACTGAAGGTCAAAACCACAACACAACAACACTGAAGGTCAACACAACAAAACTGAAGGTCAACACCACACCACAACAAAACTGAAGGTCAACACCACACCACAACAACACTGAAGGTCAACAACAACACTGAAGGTCAACAACACTGTAGGTCAACACAACAACACTGAAGGTCAACACCACACCACAACACAATGAAGGTCAACACCACACCACAACAACACTGAAGGTCAACACCAAACCACAACAACACTGAAGGTCAACTACAACACTAAAGGTCAACACCACACCACAACACAATGAAGGTCAACACCACACCACAACAACACTGAAGGTCAGCACCAAACCACAACAACACTGAAGGTCAACTACAACACTGAAGGTCAACACCACATAACAACAACACTTAAGGTCAACACCACAACAACACCACATCAAAACACTGAAGGTCAACACCACAACAACACTGAAGGTCAACACCACACCACAACAACACTGAAGGTCAAAACCACAACACAACAACACTGAAGGTCAACACAACAAAACTGAAGGTCAACACCACACCACAACAAAACTGAAGGTCAACACCACACCACAACAACACTGAAGGTGAATACAACACCACTGAAAGTCAACACAAGACCATTGAAGGTCAACACAACACCACAACAACACTGAACGTCAACACAACAACACTGAAGGTCAACACCACAATGAAGGTCAACACAACACCACAACAACACTGAAGGTCAACACAACACCACAACAACACTGAAGGTCAACACCACAATGAAGGTAAACACAACACCACAACAACACTGAAGGTCAACACAACACCACAGCAACACTGAAGGTCAACACCACAACACAACACTGAAGGTCAACACAACACCACAACAACACTGAAGGTCAACACAACAACACTGAAGGTCAACACCACAACACAACACTGAAGGGCAACACCACACCAAAACAACTCTGAAGGTCAACACAACAACACTAAAGGTCAACACCACACCACAACAACACTGAAGGTCAACACCACAACACAACAACACTGAAGGTCAACACCACATCAAAACACTGAAGGTCAACACTGAAGGTCAACACAACAAAACTGAAGGTCAACACCACACCACAACAACACTGAAGGTCAACACCACAACAACACTGAAGGTCGACACCACAACAACACTGAAAGTGAACACCACAACAACACTGAAGGTCAACACCACAATGAAGGTCAACACAACACCACAACAACACTGAAGGTCAACAACACGACAACAACACTGAAGGTCAACACCACCCTACAACAACACTGAAGGTCAACACCACAACAACACCACACGACAACAACACTGAAGGTGAACACAACACCACAAAGTCAACACAACACCATTGAAGGTCAACACAACACCACAACAACACTGAACGTCAACACCACAACAACACTGAAGGTCAACACTACAATGAAGGTCAACACAACAACACTGAAGGTCAACACAACACCACAACAACACTGAAGGTCAACACCACAACAACACTGAAGATCAAAACCACAACACAACACTGAAGGTTAACACAACACCACAACAACACTGAAGGTCAACACAACACCACAACAACACTGAAGGTCAACACCACAACAACACTGAAGATCAACACCACAACACAACACTGAAGGTCAACACCACAACATTGAAGGTCAACACAACATTGCACTCTAGCATTACTGATGACTAATATAGGCATAATATACAACTATTATTTATCTAGATTAAATTGTTCATTTGAATTAGAAAACTCAACTTATGCTGGAAAGTGTTGCATTGTTGAGCAAGGTGTTGATGAAGGTTTTGATCAGGGTGTTGATAAAGGTTTTGATCAGGGTGTTGATGAAGGTTTTGATCAGGGTGTTTATCAGGGTGTTGAGCCAGGTGCGGGGAGTGGAAAGTTTATGGTGGGCGAGGTGGTGGAACCACTCAGTTCCTGGAACACCATTACACTTGATGTGTTCTGACAGCTGTGCGAGTACAACCTGTACTCGTTTCTGCAACACAATCATGCAATAGCAATGACGAGTAATGACAGTTATTTGACAGCGTGGTGTCCGTCAGCCCACTATACAACCTGACACTGACGGATAAAACGAGCAGCGACTCGAAAGGTCCCCCCCCCCAAGGTCAGTAATTGTCTATTGTGCAGGTGAGGGAGTAGAGGACTGGCTGCTTCCTGTGCCACTCCTGCCCTCACCTTCCTCTCTCTCCCCCTCATTTTCTCTCCTTCACCTTACTCTCTCTCTCCCACACCTTCCTTTCTCCTCCCTCACTTCCTCTCTGGGTCTGTGACTCTCTGGGTCTGTTACGGCCACTTCGGGCCAGTAACCGGGTTCTTGCTGTTATAACCTCTTCTATATCCAACCCCATGTCGGTGGTAAGGTTTCAAGAAGCTGCTGCGGCAAGTAGTAGTGCAAGGAATAAAGGAGGGGATACACAACACACTACACCTTCACCAATATATTAACACCTTCAACACCATTTATATGTACATAAATAAAAATGTAAATGTTCGTTTATTCAAAATCGCTAATCTCCGAAAGTTCTTAACCGATTGCTTTGAAATTTTGACACAACGTTCCATTAGAATACGTGCATGTTTTTATATGCCTACTATATAAATGCCACACCTGTGACAGGTAAAAACATGCTTTTTGAAAAACAGCGCCATCTGTTGCACGTGAGAGCAACACACACTATATTAAATATGTTACGATTCCATTTCAATGTTTCCGATTGCAATGACAAAATTATTTTCATAGATTCTGATTTGTTTTCATTTTGATTTAGTCATTTTGTATGACACTGCGTTGGAGTTGAGCTGTGTTTACCATGCCGTTCATCGAGTATAGTGAGTATAGTTTATTTTTTTTTCATTGTATTTCCCATTTCGTTTAACCTTTTCTTATATTTCAGCGATAGGAACATCAGATTATTTGACGTTATCAATTTTCTGATCGGAACATCAGATCATTTGGGAATGCATCGAACGAGGGAGTGGGGAATGGTGAGGAGGACGAGGGGATGGGAGTGAGTGGATGGTGGGGAGGATGTGGGGACAGGCGAGTGAGGAATAGTTGAAAAAAACAAGGGGACGGGGGAGGAGGGAATCTTGGGGAGGATTGGGAGACGTGGGAAGACTGCTCAGGCTCAGCACCGCACATGCATTGCTGAACCACAACAACGCGTGGCTGGGTACAGCTAGTATTATAATAAAGTATTACTACACGTATTTACAGAGTGTCCCTATCACTCAGGACACATAACATCGGCAGTGTTCATCAGTCCCGGTGAATCCACTTTCCAGATACACGTCGTCCATTCTTAATGGCAAACACCAGCGAGTTCACCTTTCTCAATATGGGCCAGTCCACACACACCGTATCTTCACGATGTGCCAATATTCCACCTACACTTTCCAGATACACATTGGCAGAGAGTTTCAGCCACACGCTGACGGGGTCTCAAATAGTCACGTACAGGGGTAGCTACCACCCTGGCAGAAGTCTCTAGTCGCTCACTAGCAGCAC